>NC_041384.1:624697615-624712599 GCF_002162155.2 Triticum dicoccoides | reverse complement strand
TGTCGGTTAGGGTTACGGGGGGGAGTGGGGATAAGGGGAATGGGGGGTTGGCCGGTTGGGCCAGTTGGGCCCGGCCTGCTGGGCCGAAGCCCAGTGGGGGGGAAGGGGTGATTGCTTTTCTCTTTTGTTTAAGTTTTTGTTTTTGTTTTTTTATTTTCTTTTACTTATTTACTTTTCTATTTTAAATCATTTTAAATTATTTAGGGATTTCATAAAAACGTGTTTACTACACCATAAATTCCCGGGCATTTATTTGCACACACCGAACATTTTTGTTTTAATTTTTGAAAACTTTTATTATTTAACTTTATTTTAAATTTGAATTTGAATCGGTTTTGAACTAGCGATAGGTTAGCAACAGTAACTGTGGCGACGTGGCATCATTATCGCGGGATTACTGTAGCATGATTATCCGGGCGTTACAGACCTGGACACTACTCCAATGAGTGTACCGCCCCCTACAAAAGAAGAGAAGAATCACCACCAAGAGAAAGGAGGGGTAGAGATGATCGTTATGAACGGAGACCCTCTCGGAGAAGCAAGGATTCGGAAAGAAAAGAAAAGTCATCAAGGAGCTACACAAAAAGAAGACATCAAACTCATGTTGGTGAATGGGTATCCGGCTCCGACTCCGACGATTACTCCGAAAGAAGTTATCACTCCGACTCCGATTATACTCAAGATGAAGGTGTTGCCAGACTAGCACTTGTGACAACCAACTCCTACGACATATTTGACTCACCAAACGAAGGAATTGGGAGATGCTTCATGGCTAAAGGTCCAAAGGTAACACACCCCGAGTACGTTGATCTCAATAGTGATGAAGATGATTTGCTAGGAGATGATGATTTACTTGTTGACAACTCTGGTGATGAAAACTATGATGAGCATGCTATTAATCATGATAATCAAGATAAAACGAATGATGATGATAAGAAGGAGATTGAGCGTCTAACTAAAGAACTAAACACTCTTAAGTTAGCTCATGAAACTACCTTGGAAAATCATCGAGAACTTTTAAAGACTCATGATAAGCTATGCTTTGAAAAGCTCAACCTTGAGCAAGAGCATGAGTTTTTAAAAGGCAGTCAATGATGATCTTCGCAAGAAAAGTTCTTACATTGCCAAGCGTTTACTCTTGTCTACTTACATGCCACAAGTTAAATCTAACAACAAGAGCAAGAAAGATTCTTCATCTAGTAGTAACAATAATCATGCTAAATTCAATATTGTTGCTTCTAGTAGTTCTCTTGATTCAACTAATGATTCTCTTAGCCAAGTTACACTTGAGCAAGAAAATAGCTTATTGAAGTGAATCATAGAGAAAGGTGTTTACAAGAGTCTTGCCGGAAGTAAGCAATTTGAGGAAATTGTGCGCAAGCAAGGAAGACACCGGAGAATCAAGGTGTTGGTTTTGAACGAAAATTCAATGCCAATGGAGTTGAGTGGGAAGAAGATCAATACCCCATGACGAAGTTTGTTCCTCAACAAGAGAAGTATGATCCTACTTCCTTCAAAGGAACACAAGCTCAAGATGATCTTCCACCACAAGACCACAAGCAAAAAGGCAAGGACAAGCTTCAAGAGGAAATTGATGCATTTTAAGAAGCACCTAAGGCCTTGGTCAAGTGGATTCCCAAGACTACATCAAGTTCCACTTCATCAAGTACAACTACGTCTCAACGGTTCCCATCAAGATGGTGTGGATCCAGAAGAAGAAGAACTAGAGAGTTCCTGAGGATGACTTCGCCAACATACTTCACTCTTATCATTTTGGCAAGGACAAGTGCAAACTACTTCCATATCTTGCACTAGTTCAAGGAGTCACAAACCCTCTTGTTGGTAAGACAAGGGACAAGGTAACTTAATGATTTCATGGACATCATCTTGTGCATATGTCACTCTATGTCTATGGATATCCTTGTTTGTTCCTTGTGGGACTAACCCGTGTAGGTATTGAAAGTGAAACTCACTCCAAAGGATTGCTCCAAATGATCTACATCAACATTGAGCATCTACATCTTCAACATCTACATGAAGTCATCATCGACAAAACCCAAGGTTAGTTCATTCCCTTTAGGGGGAATATCACGTCTAGGGGGAGCTTTACTCAAATCTATGAGCTAAAGCAACTCTAATGGTGTGAACACAACAATGCTTTATGTAAAAGTGGTAACCCCACTTATGCTTAAACGATGAGTATGACCTATGATCAAATGTTCTCATTTGACTCCTAAGTCAATATACTCATATATAGATGACCTAGTCATCGCCAATTGCCTGATAGATGCTAGAATGTTTGTGCATGCTTTGTCACATATTTCATTTGCCACTTTATTGTGTGAGCATGTTGATTGCATATTTTACTCATTCGAGGACATCCATTTGTTGCTTTGATTGTTTGGCTCTTTCTCTTTTTGCCAAAGGGATGGACAAGAATGCCTAAGAACATCCTCTAGCTATCTATGCTTTTCTCGTCTCAAACTCTATTCATGCTACATCACAAAGTTTGATCAAGTCAGACTCGAACCCCTCTGTGTGAGGAGCACTCGGAGATCCCGATTCGTCATAGACTTAAACCCCCAAAACCTCTTTGTGCATCTCGGTCTGACCGATTCATCCTTTTCGGTCCTACTGAGTGACCAAGTTGATCTAGGATTTTCAATCTCGATGCAACCGATCAGAACTTTTCGGTCACACCGAGTTGCAGTAACTGCTTGCAGTTTTGCATCTCGGTGCCACCGAGTCATTCCACTCGGTCACACCGACAGGGTCAGGTTATATATACCGCCGGGTCAAATTCTGGAAATTTCTCCAAACCCCTTCGCCCGTGCATAACCTGCTCTGCCTCCTCTGGTCTCCGGATCGTCCTCTCGTCGCCAGCGACCTCCCGCCGCTGGTCTCCGTCGCCATCAACGGAAATCTTCACCGTCGTTGCCGCTGTAGCAAGTTCGTTGCCGAACTAGGGTACGAACTTGATCGTTGTGCTAATCCTTCACTCCGATTCTTAGCACATTGCTTTGCCATGTTTCTTGCCATGATTGAAATCATCCTGTCCAGCAAAAACATCCCGTAGATTAGTTTTGATTTGAAAATTTAGGGTTAGGTCTCCGCCGAATTCATCTCGGACCGACCGAGTTGTAGAAATTGGTCTCACCGATTTTGTCTTAGGCCAGAGCACACGCATTTTTGGTCCAACTGAAAATTGCAAATCGGTGTGGCCGAGTTCGATTCTCTGTGAAACCCTAGCAGTCTCGGTACCACCGAACTGTGACTCGGTCTGACCGAGTTCACTAGTTCAGGTTCCAAAAGCTGCTTCAGTGTCACCGGGTTTACAAATCGGTAGATCCAAAATGCTTTCTGTGAAGAACTAAAACTAAATTTTTAAGTCATCTGTTTTGCAAAAACTCATATACTTTGTGATGCTCATCTACTCTACCTCATCTATAACCTATTCACAGGGTCTGCTGATAGTGTACTTGCAAGATGTCTGACCGAAGTGACAGCCAGAACAAGTCAGAGAAACAGGTTCAGTTAAGTGAGGGCACTAGTCCCTCTAGCAGCTATGAGGAAGGCAGCAGGAGCACTCTAAGCAATCTGCCAAAGGCTGCTACCAGAACAAGGAAGAAGAGGACTTCTGACTCTGAAGATGAAGACTATGTGGTTGTTGAATATGAAGCCACTTCAAAGAAGAAAGTGTTGAAGAAAGAGTATGGCTCACCTGCTACAGTCAAGCCTGGGTTGCACAAGAAGGCACCAGCAAAGAGAGTCCCCATGTCTAAAGCCAGAGCATCCACTGCTGAAACCTCCAAGCCATCTGAAGAGGCAGTTGGAGAAGGCAAGAAAAGGAAGGAAAGGGTCAAGAATACCACTGCCAGAGTGCTTGGCAGATCATCAATTATGAGAGATGATGATGATGAAGAGGAAGAGGATGTTGCACCAGCACCCAAAGCTCAAAATCTCATGGGAGATGCGATAAGATCAGGGGCTACTCCATCTAAGCCCAAAACTGCTCCCAAGACAGCTGCTCCAGCTCCAAAGCCAAAACCCAAGAGGAGCACTAGGAACATCCCTGCTGAGGAGAAGAACAAGGCCCTAGTGCCTCAAGTTGCTGAAGAAGAAGAGGCAGATGATTCTATTGTTTTGAGGAAGCTGAAGCCAAAGATCCCTGGCCACGTTGATGCTCACCCAGTTGCAGAAAACATGAAAATCAGGAAGGATGTAGGATTGAGACTATGGAGACAGTCTGATCCATATGCTATCAGGAGAAGAACTGATGTGGACTACAGGTTTCACACCAAGGAACAGCAAGATTTCTATGAGACAGTGTTGCTTGACAAGAAGCCCATTGTGTGTGATATGAGATGGGTTGACTGGGAATTCATCAAAGAGAATGAGGATCACTTCCCTGGAGTACTTGATAGCTTTAAGGCATGTGGAGTTGATGAGTTTGTGGCTCAGAAGTTCACCAAGTGGAATGGTGAGCTCATTATGCAATTTTACTCTACTGCACACTTCTATCTAGATGGAAGGATTATGTGGATGTCTGAGGGTACTAGGTACCAGTATACAATTGAAGAATGGGCCAAACTTATAAATGCTCCTGAGGAACATGAGGATGACTTGGTCATTTATGCAAAGAAGAAGAAAGACCACAACTCTATGGCCAATATGTACAAGGAGATCCTAGATGTTGCCTTGGATACACATAAGTTTGGATCTGTCCATTACCTGTTGTCTGGTCTGCCAACAATCAACTGGATATTAAGGCACACATTGCTACCCAAGTCAGGTGATCACAAGATGATCAGAGGACATGCTATAAACTTGCTGCACATATTTGATGTCCCACAGAAGTTCAAGGTCATGAGTCTGATTGTGGAAACAATCAAGAGGACTACAGCTGATCAGAAGAGAAGTTGTGGGTATGCCCCACATATTCAGGAGCTCATTAACTCAAAAATAGGCACAGGCACATATCTTTTGGACAAGGAGCACCTGCCCATCTATCCTGAATTTGAAGACAACATTGTGGTGATGGATGAAAATGAACCATCTTCAGCTCAAGCACATGAGAAGAGAGAGAAGGCAATGGCAGAAAAGGCTGCAAAGATGCCAACTATTGAGGAGGCATCTCAGGTATTCTTGAAGACCAAGCAAGACCAGCTTGGATATCTGATCCAATCCACCTTGAGGATTGAGAAGGGCTTGGCCACCCTGACCAAGAACCAGGAGAGCCTGGAGAGGATTGTTGAGCAAAAGTTCTATGATCTAGATATCAAGGTAACTGAGATCCAATCTGCAGTTGAGCAGCTACAGGAGGAAGCAGAGGAGAGGAAGGGCAAGTCCACTAATGATGCTTTCAAGCGAGTGCCATGAGGTCCAAAGATCTGCTGCAGTGCCTGTGACAGATACTCGAGCTTCAGTGTCAGCACCAGCAACCACAGCTCTAGTGCCACCTCCAGCACCCACTCCATCTGCTCCAACTACTTCATCGGAAGCTTTCGTCCTTGGAGTCCTATCTACTCCACCTCCCGAAGATCAAGCCTGAGAGTCGTTTTAGCACTATGCATTTTCAAACTTTTTGGTAACTTGTTGCCAAAGGGGGATAAAAATGTATAGATCATAGGCATCGAGAGAGAGAGAGTGTGTGTGTGTGTGTGTGTTGGTTTTTATCTCTCTTTGCACTTATTTGGTTTGGTTTGAAACTTTATTGCGTGCTTGTGTGATACTACTTTGTGTCCTTGTGAGATACTTACTTGGTCAAGTGTTTGATCATATGCTACTCTTAATGCTTGTTGGGTAATGCTATCTTTTATATCCTAATATGATCATTCACTTTGCTTGGTGATGAGTGCATGTATTTAATCTCTATCATTTTGAGCGCTCCACCAAGATGTATGTGACATGGAAGAGTAACCCATGATCCTAATCGATTGTGCATTTGCATTCAAAAGCAAATCTTAAATAATGCACAAACTTAGGGGGAGCTCTTGCTTATCACATACTTCTCAAAGCGACGATGTTTTTTCAATCTCATTTATCATTTGTCGAAGCTTTGATCTATATGTTGTCATCAATTACCAAAAAGGGGGAGACTGAAAGTGCAACTATCCCGGGGTGGTTTTGGTAATTCCTAACAACATATAGCTCATTGAGCTAATGCTATTCCAAGATAAATATTTCAGGAAAGCTCAATGTTTGGCATGGCATGGATTAGAAAGTGGACCCTTCAAAATGCTGAGGACAAAGGATTGGCTCAAGCTGAAAGCACAAGACTCTACATTTTCTATTTTAGTGATTCAAGATCACATTGAGTCTATAGGAAAAGCCAATATTATTAAGAAGGGATGAGGTGTTGCTTAATGAGAATCTTGCTCAAAATGCTTAGTGGTATGCTCCAAAACCCTCCACTACTTTCTCACTTCCACATATGTCCTAAACCAAAAAGTCCAACTCGGCCCCACCGAAGTTTCTCATCCGGAGCCACCGAGTTCAGTTGACATAGCCACTGCCAGAAACCCTAATTAATTCGGTATCACCGATAGGGATCTCGGTCTCACCGAGATGGGGTTGCAAACTCTCTGTTTCCCTTCGTAACGTTTCGGTCTAATCGAGATGAGCGATCGGTCCCACCGAGATTGCAATGCAAACTCTCTGTTTCCTTTTCGTAACATTTTGGTCCAACCGAAAGAGCAAATCGGTCCCATTGAGTTTGCCAGACCAACTCTCTGTTTGGCTATTACCAAAATCGGTCTCACCGAGTTTGTGTAGTCGGTCTCACCGAGATTACGTTATGCCCTAACCCTAATGACATCGGTCCCACCGAGAATCCTAAAGTTCATATTTTGAACTAAATCGGTCCCACCGAGTTTAATGATTCGGTCCCACCGAGTTTGGTGATTTGTGTGTAACGGTTAGATTTTGTGTGGAGGCCATATATACCCCTCCACCCACTCTTCATTCATGGAGAGAGCCATCAGAATATGGCTACACTTCCAATACATATTTTCTGAGAGAGAACCACCTACACTTGTGTTGAGGTCAAGATATTCCATTCCAACCACATAAATCTTGATCTCTAGCCTTCCCCAAGTTGCTTTCCACTCAAATCTTTTTTCTACCAAATCCAATCCTATGAGAGAGAGTTGAGTGTTGGGGAGACTATCATTTGAAGCACAAGAGCAAGGAGTTCATCATCAACACACCATTTGTTACTTCTTGGAGAGTGGTGTCTCCTAGATTGGCTAGGTGTCACTTGGGAGCCTCCAACAAGATTGTGGAATTGAACCAAGGAGTTTGTAAGGGCAAGGAGATCGCCTACTTCTTGAAGATCTACCCTAGTGAGGCAAGTCCTTCGTGGGCGACGGCCATGGTGGGATAGACAAGGTTGCTTCTTTGTGGACCCTTCGTGGGTGGAGCCCTCTGTGGACTCGCACGACCGTTACCCTTCGTGGGTTGAAGTCTCCATCAACGTGGATGTACGATAGCACCACCTATCGGAACCACGCCAAAAATCTCTGTGTCAACATTGCGTTTGCTCCCTTAAACTCATCCCTTTACCTTCATATGCAATTGTTTTACATTCTGCTGCTATACTCTTAGAATTGCATGTGTAGGTTGATTACTTGTTTGTGCTAAGCTGCTAAAATCTGCCAAGAACTAAAATTAGGAAAAAGCTAGATTTTTATTTGGTCAAGTAGTCTAATCACCCCCTCTAGACATACTTCTGATCCTACACGTTCATAACGTCTGCATATGCTCCTGCAATAGGTCTGTCACCTAGCGGTGCATATAGGACATAATTCTTCTGTGCAGCAATGAGGATAATCCTTAGATCATGGACCCAGTCCCCATCATTGCTACTATCAACTTTCAACTTTTCTCAAGGAACATATCAATATATATAGGAGCTATATCGTGAGCTATTCATCTACAACATAGATATGCAAATACTATCAGGACTAAGTGACATAGATATAAATTAAGTTCAATTAATCATATCACTTAAGAACTCCCACTTAGATAGACATCCCTCGAGTCATCTAAATGATGACGTGATCCAAATCAACTAAACCATGTCCGATCATCACGTGAGATGGAGTAGTATTCAATGGTGAACATCTCTATGTTGATCATATCTACTATATGATTCACATTCGACCTTTCGGTCTCCAGTGTTCCGAGGCCATGTCTGTACATGCTAGGCTCGTCAAGTTTAACCCGAGTATTCCGCATGTGCAAAAGTGTCTTGCACCCATTGTCTGTGAACGTAGAGCTTATCACACCCGGTCATCACGTGGTGTCTCGGCACGACGAACTGTCGCAACGGTGCATACTCAGGGAGAACACTTATACCTTGAAATTTTAGTGAGGGATCATCTTATAATGCAACCGCCGTACTAAGCAAAATAAGATGCATAAAAGATAAACATCGCATGCAATCAAAATATGTGACATGATATGGTCATCATCATTTTGTGCCTTTGATCTCCATCTGCAAAGCACCGTCATGATCTCCATCGTCACCGGCTTGACACCTTGATCTCCATCGTAGCATCGTTGTCATCTCGCCAACTGTTGCTTCTACAACTATCGCTAACGCATAGTGATAAAGTAAAGCAATTACATGGCGTTTGCATTTCATACAATAAAGCGACAACCATAAGGCTCCTGCCAGTTGCCGATAAATTTTAAAAAACATGATCATCTCATACAACAGCATATATTGCATCATGTCTTGACCATATCACATCACAACATGCCCTGCAAAAACAAGTTAGACGACCTCTACTTTGTTGTTGCAAGTTTTACGTGGCTGCTATGGGCTTCTAGCAAGAACCGTTCTTACCTACGCATCAAAACCACAACGGTGATTTATCAAGTTTGTTGTTTTAACCTTCAACAAGGACCGGCCGCAGTCAAAATTGATTCAACTAAAGTTGGAGAAACAGACACCCGCTAGCCACCTTTATGCAAAACTAGTTGCATGTCTGTCAGTGAAACCGGTCTCATGAACATGAAGGTTGGTCCGGGCCGCTTCATCCAACAATAACACCGAATCAAAATAAGACATTGGTAGTAAGCAGTATGATGATCACCACCCACAACTCTTTGTGTTCTACTCGTGCATATCATCTACGCATACACCTGGCTCGGTTGCCACTGTTGGGAATGTAGCATGTAATTTTTAAAAAAATCCTATGCTCACGCAAGATCTATCTAGGAGATGCATAACAATGAGAGGGGGGAGTGTCTCCACGTACCCTCGTAGACCGAAATCATAAGCGTTTGACAACGCGGTTGATGTAGTCGAACTTCTTCTCGTTCCGACCGATCAACCACTGAACGTACGGCACCTCCGAGTTCTGCACATGTTCAGCTCGATGACGTCCCTCGAACTCTTGATCCAGCAAAGTGTAGAGGGAGAGTTCCGTCAGCACGACGACATGATGACGGTGATGGTGAAGTAATCCGCGCAGGGCTTCGCCTAAACACTACGTGAATATGACCGGAGGCGTAAACTATGGAGGGGGCGCCGCACACGGCTAACAATTGTTGGTGTGTGTTCTAGCGGTGCCCCCCCCCCTCATATATATAGATTGGAGGGGAGGAGAGGCAGCCAAGGGGCGCCCCAAGTAGGAGGAATCCTACTTGGGGTCCTCCCAATTCGGCCTCCCCACTTCCCTATTCCTATTCGGAGTAGGAAGGGAAGAGTGGGAAGGGGGAATCCTATTCCCTTTTTCCTTTCCTCCTTCCCCTTTTCTACTCCAATTTGGCCAGCCCATATGAAGGGGGTGCACCATCCCCTTAGGGGCTGGTCTGTCCCTCTCTTGGCCCAGTAGGCCCATATAGTTTGCCTGGGGTTGCCCGTAACCCCTTCCGGTGACCCGATATGTACCCAATCGGTACCCCTAGAACACTTTCGGTGTCCGAATATCATCGTCCTATATATGAATCTTTACCTCTCGACCATTTTGAGACTCCTCGTCATGTCTGTGATCTCATCCAGGACTCCAAACAACATTTAGTCACCAAATCACATAACTCATATAATACAAAATCGTCATCAAACGTTAAGCATGCAGACCCTGCGGGTTCGAGAGCTATGTAGACATGACCGAGACACCTCTCCGGTCAATAACCAACAGCAGAACCTGGATGCTCATATTGGTTCCCACATATTCTACGAAGATCTTTATCGGTTGTACCGTAATGACAACATATGTTATTCCCTTTGTCATCGGTATGTTACTTGCTAGAGATTCGATCGTCGGTATCTTCATACCTAGTTTAATCTCGTTACCGGCAAGTCTCTTTACTCGTTCCGTAATACATCATCCTGCAACTAACTCATTAGTCACATTGCTTGCAAGGCCTATTATGATGTGCATTACCGAGAGGGCCCAGAGATACCTCTCCGGTACTCAAAGTGATAAATCTTAATCCCGATCTATGCCAACCCAACAAACACCTTCAGAGATACCTGTAGAGCATCTTTATAATCACCCAGTTACGTTGTGACATTTTATAGCACACAAGGAATTCCTCTGGTATCCGGGAGTTGCGTAATCTCATAGTCGAAGGAATATGTATTTGACATGAAGAAAGCAATAGCAATAAAACTGAACGATCAACATGCTAAGCTAACGGATGGGTCTTTTCCATCACATCATTCTCCTAATGATGTGATCTCATTCATCAAATGACAACACATGTCTATGGTTAGGAAACTTAACCATCTTTGATTAACGAGCTAGTCGAGTAGAGGCTTACTAGGGACACGGTGTTTTTTCTATGTATCCACACATGTATCAAGTTTCCAGTTAATACAATTCTAGCATGAATAATAAACATTTATCATGATATAAGGAAATATAAAATAACAACTTTATTATTGCCTCTAGGGCATATTTCCTTCACATACTTCTTACCGAGAATGTCGTGTGGCAAGAACACCTATGTAAATACAAATGTAGGCTCTAAAAGCGGTCTCATATGGTCACTGGAAACCCAGTGGATTCACATTCCTAGGCTGGTACGGAGCAAATGAAGGATTTCTTATTCTGGTTTGAAACTTTTTGCCCTAGAGTCGGCTCTTAAATTAGGTTCTGGGAGGACACCTGACTTGGAAATGTGCCTTACAAGAGCAGCATCCTAGACTTCTTTGGATTGTGAGACATAAATATTTCACAATTGCGAATGTCTTGGGAGTATCCCCGCTAAAAGGATTTAATGGAACCACGACTAGCAACACGGAATCCTCTGTTCAATTGAGTCTGTGACTTATTGAAAGGTCCCGAAAGTTCCGTTGGAATTTACACCATAGTTAGAAATTCTCAGAAAACTTAGTGTATCTTGCTCTTGTCTATTGTGCTCCTAAAAATAATAAGAAATTGCGAAAACTTAATATGTCATTGAAAGTTAAGATTGTGTCAAGTATGTGCATGGATGAGTCATCTTGACAAGGGACAACCTTACAAGACATAATTGTCAAAGAAGTACAAGTTGTATCTTTGTGATCGCATTGAATCGATCAAATATCTCTCTTTTGAGTGCAAGTTCGCTCGGGCTGTTTGGTCCAAAGTTCAAGTGGCCTCAAATTTATGTCCCTTTAATAGTATCCATTCTTTTTTTTAAACCGAGGCAAAAGGTTTGCCTCATATATTAATTAAGCAGAGAGGAGAGTTTGTTACAACAGTCACCCTTACACGGCATGAAAGATTACTCACGCAAAATAATAGATCCTAGTTTCTTTGCTCTGGCCATGACCCAAACATTTGCCTCGTTAGTGATCTTAGTGAGAAAAATTGGCGGTGGGGCGCTCTTATGCCGGAAAACCTTGGCATTTCTCTCGTTCCAAATGGTACATGACACAAGCATGGTCAGCGAGGCCATCGCTTTTCAGTTGGGGACTCCTGCGCCGGTTCGATTTGTCCACCAATTCTTGACGGAATCATCTAGATGCCAGAAGGAGGTGTCCATATGTTCTATACAGAATTTCTCAATGACCATCTTCCAAAGCTGAATGGAATCTCGGCACTTGAAGAAAAGGTGTGGCCCACTCTCTTTCTCCCTTTTGCAAAGAGGGAAAAGACCACAGTTTGGCCATCCCTGCTTGGCAAGCCTGTCGGCTGCCCAGATTCTATCTTGGATAGCCAGCCAAGCAAAGAACTTTGCCTTTGGCAGCACCCAAACCTTCCAAATCATGATCTCCATGGGAGAGAGGACCAAACCAAGAAATTGTGACTTATAGGCGAAGGCTGCGGTGTAGTGCCCATCAGTCGTGTGCTTCCATATAATAGTATCCTAGGAAAGTTCATCGAGATGGAAATTATGCACGAGCGTTCAAAGCGTGAAGAATTGCTGGATGTGCTCGACAGAGATGACCGTGAAGGGGTTGATCTTGAGGATCCAGACGTTGTTTTTTAGGGCCTCTCACACCTTCCAATTTTTTCTCATGGAAGCCTCAAAGATTAGTGGAGCAACATCCTTTGGCTTGGTTCGATGTAGCCAAGGGGAGTCCCACAAAGGTGTTTTGGCCCCATTCCCCACAGTAATGGTAGTTGATGCATAGAAGAAATATAGGTCCACCTCGTCACATGGATTGCCCAATCCGACCCACGTCTTGTTTGGCTCCGTCCATTCAAACCATGGCCATCTCAGGCG
Organism: Triticum dicoccoides; assembly: GCF_002162155.2. Lineage (NCBI taxonomy): Eukaryota > Viridiplantae > Streptophyta > Magnoliopsida > Poales > Poaceae > Triticum > Triticum dicoccoides. The sequence goes on along the minus strand of NC_041384.1, from coordinate 624,699,930 downwards.
TAAGGCGCGTGCAAACTTGTTGGTGTTGAGGACTCCAAGGCCACCATACTCCCGCGGGCGGCAAACAACCTTCCAATTTACCTTGCACTTTGCACCTGTGGTCTTATCCGACCCAACCCAAAGGAAAGCCTGTTCCAGCTTGTTCACATTTTGCAAGATGCTCCATGGGACGACCAATGAAGTGATGAAGTAGACCGCGAGGGAGGTGATGACAGATTTTACTAGTGTTGTACGCCCAATGGTCGTTATGTTTTGCCCTTCATAAGTAACCAACTTGCTTGCAACCTTGTCCTCAAGAAATTGGAAGTCCGCCTTCTTTAGTTGCCCAACGGATAGGGGGAGGCCCAAGTATCTTAAAGGGAAGGACCCTCTAGTTGCCGGCAAACTTTGTAGAATGTTTCCAAAGATAACATTATTGCACCGGATGGGCACAACGGAGCTCTTTGTGAAAGTTGGTGTAGCGACCAGACCTCAAACAGTCTGATCTCTGTGCTCCGGTGTCATCCCTGGATCAGTAATGCTGACACCACATAGTACTCGGAGGATTTATAACAGAGTAGCAATCACACACTTATTACGTCGAGTGTCTCAAGAGAGAACTTATTACAATAAATATGGCTTAAGGCCATCTAATAACGATAACAGCGGAAGGCTTGGAAGATAAGTGAGTCCATCAACTCCAACGGCATCACTGAGTATAGAACCACGACCTAAAAACTCCTTAATTGTCATCTGAAAAGTCTGCAACATTAACGTTGCAGCCCGAAACGGGTCAGCACATGGAATATGCTGGCAAGGTAACACATAGAGAATAATGGAATGAAACAGCTATACTATATGCATATTTGGCTGGTGGAAAGCTCTATGGTTACAGTTTTGTGTAAAGCCAATTTTTTCCTACTTCAAAGGAATAGATTTATTTACTATCATGGTGGTTGTTGAACATTGAGAATGGTTGACAACATCCTCAATCCCAATTAAGCATCATCATTAAACAAAACCCAACAAAATTAATTTAGGGTAACATGTTGAGATTCACATGAAAATCCTAGTACTAGATACGCAAGATGTCCATAACCGGGGACACGGCTAACCATGATTAGTTTTATTACACTCTGCAGAGGTTTGCGCACTTTTCCCCACAAGACTCGATCACCTCCGTTTGGTTTCTCGCACTACATGGTGTTTGAGAAGATGGATGACCGAGACATAGTCTTTCAGAAGCGCTAGCACCTTATGATCGGGTAGACCGTACCACCTACATCCCCTACATCTGCTAGTCTACCACTGTAAGAGTTCGCACGACTTAGTCAACTATGCTAGAGCCCATAATAGCTTGTGGCTGCACACGGAAGTTTCTAGTATGAATAGTCTCATGATCCCTTTGAGCCTGGGTGGCGGTCCAAAAGAAAAATAGGCAAGTCCTGGAATACCCAGGTGCCTCAATCCACCCAGATGTGTGTTTAAGTTGCCACCTTAGATAAACCATTAATTAACAAACTCACATCTGTCATGGATATCACTCACCCAATCCACGTCTACTAGCATAGCATGGCATAATAAGCAAACGTAGAAGTAACTCCCAAAGGTTTGATAATAAACAGGTAATAGGTACTACCTCAACTACTTCCCATCCCACAATTTAATTAGATCCTAATCATGCAATGTTTGAGGATTGATAAAACTGGGTAGTAGGAGGTATGATCAAAGTGTTACTTGCCTTGCTGATGATCCGCGAAACCTAGTGATTCGAAGTAACAAGTGGCGCACTCCGGGTATTCTATCATAGACAAACAAACAAGCATACAATAAGTACTCATCTAATGCACAGGTAAAAGTCAAAGTAGAGGTCTAACCAGAAGGTTCAACTTAAGAACTCCGGTTTGCAAAAAGAATCAAATCGAACGAAGCAACGAAAGTCAAACGGCGAAAGAAAACAACTTCGTTCTACTAATTTGGATCTAGGGAAAATTTTACAGTAGCAAAAACTTGTTTAAGTTGGTTAAACGGATAGAGGGTTTCGAGACGAAACTCAAGGTACTTGAATCGCCTGATTCCGATAAACGAGCGAAAAGTTATACTAAAACGAAAATCGGATCAGGAATCGCGATCAGAAAAATCACAGATTTAATCGAGAAAAAGAAAAAAAACGACGAACGCTCGCTGAAATAAATAAACTGGAAAAACCGATCTATTTAGAAAAAACCGAAACAAAAAAAAAAGATGACGAAAATCCGTCGGAAAAACCGAACGGTTTCTTTTTAAAAAAACGGCGGCACAGAAATCGATGCGCGGCGAACCTCGGGCGGCGTGTG
>NC_041384.1:624688787-624696813 GCF_002162155.2 Triticum dicoccoides | reverse complement strand
GGCGTCCGGCGGCGGCGGCGGTGGCGGGAGCTGGCGGCGGCGGCGGCGGGAGCTGGCGGCGGCGGTGGGACTGGGAGCTGGGGCGGCTCGGGCTAGGGTTAGCTCTGGCTGGGCCTCCCCCGCCCCCCGGCTTATATAGCCTAGCGGGCCAGGAGTCCAGGTCGGACACGGCCCGTTAGGTCGGTGCGTTTTTTTTATATATTTCTCGTAGAAGAAAAATAAAAAGAAATACTAAATGGACTCCAAAAAATCCGAAATAAATTTTCACGGGCTTCTAAAATCAAGCCGAACAAGGTGAACATTTATTTGGGGCCTAAATACAATTTTGGAAAACGCACATTTTTCCTAAATTCAAATAAAATAACTAAAAACTCCGAAATAAAATCTAATTTGATTTTTTTATTAAATCCTCAATATTTCTTTATTTTGGGAAAGTCGTTTTATTCCCTCTCTCATATTTTTGTAATAGAAATAATTGATGATAAAATAAATAAAATCAAATGATCCTATTCTCAAAATTTGAGAAAACTCAAATATGAAAATAACGAAATCCCCAACTCTCTCCGTGGGTCCTTTAGTTGCGTAGAATTTCTAGGACCAAAACCAAAAGCAAATAAAATATGATATGCATTAATGATCTAATGTATAACATTCTAAATTGAAAATTTGGGATGTTACAAACCTACCCCCGTTAAGATGAATCTCGCCCTCGAGATTCGGGTTGGCTAGAAAATAGGTGAGGGTGGTCCTTAAGCAAATCTTCCTCTCGTTCCTAGGTGGCTTCATCCTCAGTGTGGTTGCTCCACTGAACTTTGCAAAACTTGATAACCTTGCTGCGAGTGACTCGGCTGGCAAACTCGAGAATCTTAACTGGTTTCTCCTCATAGGTCAAATCGTTATCCAATTGAATTGTTTCCAATGGCACTGTGTCTCTCAAAGGTATGTCAGCCATCTCAACGTGACATTTCTTCAACTGGGAAATGTGGAACACATCATGAACTCCTGACAATCCTTCGGGCAATTCCAACTTGTAGGCCACTTCTCCCATACACTCCAAAACTCGGTATGGTCCTACAAATCGTGGCGCTAACTTTCCTTTAACCCCAAAACGCTTTGTTCCCCGAAGTGGTGATACTCGAAGATAAACTCTATCTCCAACTTCGTAAACTGTCTCCTTCCGTTTAGAATCTGCATAACTCTTCTGTCTGGACTGGGCTATCTTGAGCCTGTCGTGAATCAACTTCACTTTCTGTTCAGACTCTTTAATCAAGTCGGGTCCAAACAACTGACGGTCTCCAACTTCGTCCCACGACAACGGTGTCCTGCATCTCCTTCCGTACAAAGTTTTGAAAGGGGCCATCTTTAAACTGGTTTGGTAATTGTTATTGTAAGAGAACTCTGCATATGGCAAATTGTCGTCCCAACTAGATCCATAATCTAGCGCACAAGCTCTCAGCATATCCTCCAAAATCTGATTGACTCTCTCGGTCTGTCCATCTGTCTGTGGATGAAAAGTTGTACTGAATTCTAGCCTGGTACCCAAAGTTTCATGCAACTGCTTCCAGAACTTTGAGGTAAACTGGGTTCCTCTATCTGATATGATACTCCTCGAAACTCCATGTAGACATACGATCCTGGTCATGTATATCTTTGCCAACTTAGCACTGGTGTAAGTGGTCTTTACTGGGATGAAATGAGCTACCTTCGTCAACCGATCGACTACAACCCAAACCGAGTCATAGCCTGAACGAGTCCTGGGTAATCCCATGATAAAATCCATGCCTAACTTATCCCACTTCCATTCGGGTATCGGCAATGGTTGTAGCAATCCTGCTGGCTTCTGATACTCTGCTTTTACTCTCTGACATACATCACAAACTGCTACGTACTCCGCAATATCTTTCTTCATTCCGGTCCACCAGAAAATATCCTTCAAATCCAAATAATTCTTGGTATTTCCTGGGTGAATCGAATATGGTGAATCATGTGCCTCTTGCAGTATCAACTTCCTGATCTCCGGATCATTGGGCACGTAAACACGGTCTTCAAACCATAGGGTATCGTGCTCATCCTCACGAAATCCTTTAGCCTTTCCTTTGCTAAGTTTCTCCTTAATAGAAGCGATCTCCTTGTCAGTCCTTTGAGCTTCTCTGATTTTATCCATCAATGTAGACTGAATCTCCAATGCTGCTACATAGCCTCTCGGGACTATTTCTAAGCATAACTCTCGAAGATTTTCGGCTAACTCCCTTGGGATTTCCCCCGTCATTAATGTATTGTCATGGCTCTTACGGCTTAATGCGTCAGCTACAACATTAGCCTTTCCGGGATGATAATGCAATTTCATATCATAATCCTTGATGAGCTCCAACCATCTCCTTTGTCTGAGGTTTAACTCCTTCTGCGTGAAAATGTACTTTAAACTCTTATGATCCGTGTACACCTCACAATGATTTCCAATGAGGAAATGTCTCCATGTTTTCAATGCATGCACTACGGCTGCTAACTCTAAATCATGCGTGGCATAATTCAACTCATGAGGTTTCAGTTGTCTTGAGGCATATGAAACAACTCTCCCTTCCTGCATAAGCACTACTCCAAGTCCTCGATGTGAAGCGTCGCAATACACCTCATAATCTTTGGTCTGGTCTGGCAAAATCAACACTGGTGAAGTAACCAAACGCTTCTTCAACTCCTGGAAACTAGCCTCACGTTCCTCAGTCCATTTGAACTTGGTATCCTTCTTCAACAACTCAGTCATAGGCTTCGCAATCTTTGAGAAATTCTCAATAAATCTCCGGTAGTATCCTGCGAGTCCAAGAAAACTCCGTATCTCTCCAACCGTGGTCGGTGCTTCCCATTTGGTCACGGTATCAACTTTAGCGGGATCTACTACTATACCTTCTCCAGATATAACGTGTCCGAGGAATCCTACTTCCTTCAACCAAAACTCACATTTGCTAAACTTGGCATATAGTTGATGTTCTCTGAGCTTTCCAAGTACCAAACGCAAATGCTCCTTATGCTCCTCTTCATTCTTCGAGTAAACCAGGATATCATCAATGAACACCACGAAGAACTTATCCAAAAACTCCATAAACACTTTGTTCATCATGTTCATAAAATAGGCAGGTGCGTTAGTCAGACCAAATGACATAACGGTATACTCGTACAACCCATACCTGGTGGTAAAAGTTGTCTTAGGTATATCCTGTTCTCGAATCTTCAGTTGGTGGTACCCTGATCGCAGATCGATCTTGGAAAATACCTTAGCTCCTTGCAATCGATCAAACAGATCATTTATCATTGGCAGTGGATACTTGTTCTTGATCGTAACTTCATTCAATCCTCGATAATCAACAACCATCCTTAACGATCCATCCTTCTTCTCCACTAGAAGTACTGGCGATCCCCAAGGCGAAGAACTTGGGCGAATATACCCTTTATCTAGTAACTCCTTAATCTGCTTCTTAATTTCCACCAAATCCTTTGCTGGCATCCTATATGGTCTCTTTGATATTGGCCCTGTGCCTGGCAATAGCTCAATTAAAAACTCAATATCTCTATCCGGTGGCATGCCTGGCAATTCTTCTGGAAATACATCAGGGAAATCCCTTACCACTGGTACTTCCTCCTGCACAACTCTTGTTAAGCAATTTACTCGAGCCCTCTTTGGCACATGTCGGGATACATACTTGATCCTTCTCCCTTCTGGTGTGGTAAGCAAAATTGACTTACTAGCACATTCAATATTCCCTTCATACTTTGATAACCAATCCATGCCTAATATCACATCCAATCCTTGGGATTCCAATACTATTAGGTCTGAGGGAAAAACATAGTTACCAATCCTTAATGGTAACCGATCACACCATCGACTAGCCATATACTCTGCTCCAGGCGAGGTTACTAACATGGGTGACCTAAGGGCTTGGGTTGACAGGTTATACTTATCCACAAATCCCCTTGAGATGTATGAATGCGATGCGCCAGTATCAAAAAGAACGAGTGCAGTAAATGACTTAACCAAAAACTTACCTATTACTGCATCAGGCTGAGCTTCAACCTCCTCCACGCTAACATGGTTCACCTACCCCTTGTTGAAAGGGTTTGGCTTCTTCCCAGAGCTTCCATTGCTATTTCCATTTTGTAATTCAGGACATTCATTGGCATAATGTCCGGTCTTCGAACACTTAAAACAAGTGACTTGGCTCAGGTCCTTCTTGGCTGGGGTTGATGGGTTGGTGCGATTATGGCCGTTGCTTCCTCCATTACCATTACCATTCCTGGTGCCATTGTGATTGTGCGAGCTACCTCCTCCATGGGTATGCTGAAAATGTCCTCCCGGTCTAGGGGTAAAACGTGGCTTCTGCTGAGCTCCTGAATTGTACTTCCCTTGTCCATACTTCCTCTTGCGATTCTCAATTTGCTGCTGCTTGCCTTCAATCATAAGAGCACGATCTACCAACTCCTGATAGTTGTTGAAGGTTGCTACCATCAACTGCATGCTCAACTCATCATTTAGTCCTTCTAGAAACTTCTCCTGCTTCGCTGCATCCGTAGCGACGTCATCTGGGGCATAACGTGCTAACTTACTAAAGTCCTCTACATACTAGTCAACTGTCCGTCCTCCTTGGCGCAAGTTGCGAAACTCACGCTTCTTCATGGCCATAGCTCCTGCTGAAACATGGGCAGTACGAAAAGCCTGCTGAAACTGGTCCCACGTGACAGTGTCGATGGGGAAAGTGGCTGTGAAATTCTCCCACCATGATGCTGCGGGTCCTTCAAGCTGATGTGCGGAAAACTTCACCTTCTCCGCATCTATGCATCCTGATGTGGTCAACTCTCTAGCTGTCTTGCGGAGCCAATCATCTGCTACTATCGGCTCGGTGCTACTGGAAAACATCGGCGGATTCAGCCTAAGAAAACGGGCTAAGTGATCAACAGGTGGTGGTGGTGGTGGTGGGTTGTTGTTGTTGTTTCCCTGATTCTGATTCTGGACTAACAACTGCATCAATGTGTTCTGCTGCTGGATCAACTGGGTGAGTTCCGATGGGAAGGTAAATGCGGGGTCACGTCTCGGAGGCATCTGAGGGTTTAGAAAAGATGAGATGTAAGAATAGAGGGGGTCTAAAGAGAAAACACTACCCATATGCACATGAGGCAAAAGCAAACAATTCACTTCATTCAATCAAACAAGGGCATACAATTGATCTAACTATCGCAAAGTGCTCCGACTACTGTATTTACATGGTGGACTACTACTACTGATGAGGTGGTCTACTAGAAATATTCTTCGGTTGCAGACTCCATGATATCTGCTCCAGCTTCATCAATATAGTCATCATCGCTCTCATCTAGATCTGTGTCGGTGTCGTCGATGATGATGTAGTCTTCCGGGCTAATCTCCTTGGGTTCTTTGTCTTCATCTACTGGTGTAGGGCCTCCCATAAATATCCTGATCTTCATTGTTAGATCGACATTCTTATCCACCAATACTTCAATTTCTTCTTCATAATCTTCACGTGTAGCCTTGAGTTCTTCCTCCAGTTCCTTGATTCTTGTCCTTGCCTTCTTCAGATCTATCATGTCGGCGCACATCTGGTTCTCCTGTCGTCGAATGTGCTGGTTTAACTCCTGGATAAAAGCTGCAATGGATCTATCCTTCCTGGTACTGATCATCTCCCAGTGCTCATCTCGGCGCCCACAAATCTGGTAGATAGTGTCCTTGAGATTATTGCGGTAGACTTCTCCAATGCGTCCCATGGCGATGTGAGCTGCCATGCTCTTTCCTAGATTCCAAGTTGGTGCATCAAAAGAAAACTCTATGGGCTTAGTGACTGGCATTAACGTCCTTCCTGGAACTTGAACTTGAATCATCCAGCGCTCTTCTTCAGGTAAAGTGGCGTCGTAGGTTCCGGTGAAGCTTGGTACTCCTATGTTCAGGTATCTAGTGACTTCCTTCAAGTGACGTCCAAAGGGTGTATCTTCATCCGGTTGCGCGAACTTATTCCTTGCATCCGCCATCCTAAAAGAGTAGAAAAGATGAGTAGTCAGAAGAGAAGAGGGTGAATAGTGTTCTAGGTTTTTAGCTTAGTGGTCATGTCCTATAGTCAGCGTGTGCTCTGATACCATCTCTGTAGCGACCAGACCTCAAACAGTCTGATCTCTGTGCTCCGGTGTCATCCCTGGATCAGTAATGCTGACACCACACAGTACTCGAAGGATTTATAACAGAGTAGCAATCACACACTTATTACATCGAGTGTCTCAAGAGAGAACTTATTATAATAAATATGGCTTAAGGCCATCTAATAACGATAACAGCGGAAGGCTTGGAAGATAAGTGAGTTCATCAACTCCGACGGCATCACTGAGTATAGAACCATGACCTAAAAACTCCTTAATCGTCGTCTGAAAAGTCTGCAACATTAACGTTGCAGCCCGAAACGGGTCAGCACATGGAATATGCTGGCAAGGTAACACATAGAGAATAATGGAATGAAACAGCTATACTATATGCATATTTGGCTGGTGGAAAGCTCTATGGTTACAGTTTTGCGTAAAGCCAATTTTTCCCTACTTCAAAGGAATAAATTTATTTACTATCATGATGGTTGTTAAACATTGAGAATGGTTGATAGCATCCTCAATCCCAATTAAGCATCATCATTAAACAAAACCCAACAAAATTAATTTAGGGTAACATGTTGAGATTCACATGAAAATCCAGGTACTAGATACTCAAGATGTACATAACCGAGGACACGGCTAACCATGATTAGTTTTATTATACTCTACAGAGGTTTGCGCACTTTTCCCCACAAGACTCGATCGCCTCCGTTTGGTTTCTCGCACTACATGGTGTTTGAGAAGACGGATGACCGAGACATAGTCTTTCAGAAGCGCTAGCACCTTACGATCAGGTAGACCGTACCACCTACATCCCCTACATCTGCTAGTCTACCACTGTAAGAGTTTGCACGACTTAGTCAACTATGCTAGAGCCCATAATAGCTTGTGGCTGCACACGGAAGTTTCTAGTATGAATAGTCTCGTGATCCCTTTGAGCCTGGGTGGCGGTCCAAAAGAAAAACAGGCAAGTCCTGGAATACCCAAGTGCCTCAATTCACCCAGATGTGTGTTTAAGTTGCCACCTTAGATAAACCATTAATTAACAAACTCACATCTGTCATGGATATCACTCACCCAATCCACGTCTACTAGCATAGCATGGCATAATAAGCAAACGTAGAAGTAAGTCTCAAAGGTTTGATAATAAACAGGTAATAGGTACTACCTCAACTACTTCCCATCCCACAATTTAATTAGATCCTAATCATGCAATGTTTTAGGATTGATCTAATGCAATAAAACTAGGTAGTAGGAGGTATGATCAAAGTGTTACTTGCCTTGCTGATGATCCGCGAAACCTAGCGATTCGAAGTAACAAGCGGCGAACTCCGGGTATTCTATGACAGACAAACAAACAAGCATACAATAAGTACTCATCTAATGCATAGGTAAAAGTCAAAGTAGAGGTCTAACCAGAAGGTTCAACTTAAGAACTCCGGTTTGCAAAAAGAATCAAATCGAACGAAGCAACGAAAGTCAAACGGCGAAAGAAAACAACTTCGTTCTACTAATCTCGATCTAGGGCAAATTTTACAGTAGCAAAACTTGTTTTAGTTGGTTAAACGGATAGAGGGTTTCGAAACAAAACTCAAGGCGCTTGAATCGCCTGATTCCGATAAACGAGCGAAAAGTTATACTAAAACGAAAATCGAATCAGGAATCGCGATCAGAAAAATCGCGGATTTAATCCGAGAAAAAGAAAAAAACGACGAACGCTCGCTGAAATAAATAAACCGGAAAAAGCAATCTATTTAGAAAAAAACGAAACAAAAAAAAGACGACGAAAATCCGTCGGAAAAACCGAACGGCTTTTTTTTTAAAACGGCGCACGGAAATCGATGCACGGCGAACCTCGGGCGGCGTGCGGCGGCGGCGGCGGCGGGACTGGGAG
>NC_041384.1:624668337-624688536 GCF_002162155.2 Triticum dicoccoides | reverse complement strand
TATAGCCTAGCGGGCCAGGAGTCCAGGTCGGACACGGCCCGTTAGGTCGGTGCGTTTTTTTTATATATATTTCGCGCAGAAGAAAAATAAAAAGAAATACTAAACGGACTTCAAAAAATCCGAAATAAATTTTCTAGGGCTTCTAAAATCAAGCCGCACAAGGTGAACATTTGTTTGGGGCCTAAATACAATTTTGAAAAATGCACATTTTTCCTAAATTCAAATAAAATAACTAAAAACTCCAAAATAAAATCTTATTTGATTTTTTTTATTAAATCCTCAATATTTCTTTATTTTGGGAAAGTCATTTTATTCCCTCTCTCATATTTTTGTAATAGAAATAATTGATGATAAAATAAATAAAATCAAATTATCCTATTCTCAAAATTTGAGAAAACTCAAATATGAAAATAACGAAATCCCCAACTCTCTCCGTGGGTCCTTGAGTTGCATAGAATTTTTAGGATCAAAACCAAAAGCAAATAAAATATGATATGCATTAATGATCTAATATATATAACATTCCAAATTGAAAATTTGGGATGTTACAGTTGGTGCATTGGCTGGTGACCTCCCCGAAACCACGTAAGATCACCGAGAAATTGTCAATGTCTTTCTTGATAGGGGCCATGAACACCGCCGCATCATCAGCATAAAGGGACATTGTTTGGCACCTAGTGGTTTGTGGGGTATCACTAACAAACTTTCTTCTTCACTCTAAGTTATATACTCTTGTACAGATGCCCTGGCACAATGAACTATTTCTGGGTGTGTATCCAAATGAAGCAAACAGGCAATGGGGTTTTACCCCCACATGAATGGCGGTTTAGTCTGAGAATCATCCCTCCAACAAGACACTTCTAATTCAGTGAGTTGTGGACTTGGTAGCCCTGTTTTTATCATGCTAGTACAGACGGGGGTTTGCAATCATTGCAGTTGTACGCGCCAATGCGACATTTCAATAAATTAAATTATTTTGTCAGAAAAAATATTCGCTAATGAACAGTCATAGTTTTGCCTTTAGCGATATGCCAAACATTTTGCAACATAAGGAGCACGATGGTACATATCTGCAAAGAAAGTTAAGTAGACGCACAAAACAACATTATGCATACACACAATGGTCAAATGAACATATATGCCTCCCGCAAAAAATATATGAACATATACGCCAATCTAAAATCGGGAATGAGATGGATAATTCCTCAGTGCACCCCCGTACACAAGTACGTGCAGCTAGAGACACGAGTGGGCGGCCTACAAAGCCGGTATATGACTATGTCTATGCAAACTCTATGCGAGTATATTCTGACTTCGGATACAATCTGCTGAAAGTTAGTTTTCTACCATGACCGTGATAAGCCGTCTAGGCCACATACGCATCCGCTGTCCATTTCTGCTTTGAGATACTATCATTTTCTAGTTTGTTGGCAAAGTTTGCCTTGTTTCAAAGCACTCCATCTGTAAATAAGAACGTTTATAGATCACTAAAGCAGTGGCCTAAGTAATTTTATATTACTGTAGTTGACAGAGGGAGTGTACTACACAAAGTTTCGTTGAGCTTTAAAAAAAATAAGTGTATCATAATGTCCATTGTGCAGCAACAAAATAGAAGTACACCTGTTTCAGACTGAATTTGATGGTACACAACGAATTTCTTTCCATTGTAAATGAGCTTGATTAGCTTTACCCCGCAAAAAAAAAGAGATTGATTAGCTTTAAGATACTAGGAAAACAAGGATTTTATCATGAATGGGCGAAGCTGGCCTTACATCAGTATAGCCAGAAAATGGCATTGGCAATCAAGTACTCGTGACCGGCGGCTTGATCCGGGGCACTTTGAAGTGGCCGTAGCTTAGCTACGAGTGGACGTATCGCGGCCTAGCTTGCTACCGTATCAAGCGTGCCCACGTCAACGTCGAAGTCGAGGGCTTTGCTTTGCGCCCATGGTCATGGAGCATAATCATCATCCGTATCCCATCCCAAATCCCATCACCCCGTGTGGATCAATTCCGCGTCCGTCACGTACGAGCTCCGCCCGCGCGGCCGGGCGGCCGAGCAGACCGCCAGCGGGACCCGGTCACATGCCCGACCGGGTCCTGTCCCTTGGTCCCATGGCAGCGCCACGGCTCGCCAGCAGGCACCAGCTCACCCCGACGGCGACGTTGCTCGCTCTAGCCTAGCGCACGATGGATGGAGCCATGCACGACGACGCGACCTGATCGACCGAGGAGACCGCCCGCGTCTCCGCGTGGATCCCTGCTTCGGGCCAAAGCATGCATGCAGCCGATGGGGTCGCGTCGCGGTCAGTGCGGCACGCGGGAGTCGCGGGGCCGGCAACGCGACGCGAGCGGGTGTACGAGCCGGCACGCCGGGGCAAGGGCGATGGGGCCATGGATTGGAGGTTGTTGATAGTCAAATTTGGCAGATTAAAAATATGAATCATGATGCTAATGTGCTAAGCTGAAGATTGTTTTTTAACTGAAGATATACACACGCTGATGGAGTTGGGGAGGTAAGAGTACAGGAAGTTGAAGATTTAGACTCCAGTTTTGTTCACGTACAACCACCATCAGATATAAGATGAAGACGGGGCTACGGTTGAGATATGCTTGATTATTTTGGAGCACAGAGAGGAGCGAACGTCACTGGTTATACTATTTTTATTATCAAGGAAACCAGGTTCCTATGTAGATTTTGAATGTACAGATAAGGACCAAATCTTGTAAAACAGAGTTGTAACCAAATCAGTCTCCTGATCGATCAAAGGATCAAAGTCCAGATCGCCCTATATATACATAGGGTCGGAGGCCGATAGAGGGACACCCAACATCGACAAAAACATATCTACTTTATTTCCACGCATAGCTTTTCTTTTCTTTTCGTTTTCCCCATCGACTCCTTTGTTCTTGCCTGCAAGTTCAGAGATCGCCGTGGCAGTAGGCCAACCCTACGCCGCTGCACCCGGAAAACGGGACCTAGACGTCGCTTAGGTTCCGTTTGCCGTTGATCCTTGAAGATTCGTCCAGGAGAATCAAGTTTTCTTTGAGATCAGCAAGAAAAAGGCCGTTCTGTTCCTCATACAGCAAAAGACAGCAAAAGAGAAGACCAGCTAGATTGTTGATCACTTCAGGAATTGAGTGTGTTGATGTGCATACGATTTTTGCCATCAACAGAGGTTAAGGTTAACGTGCCGTCCCGGCTGCAGCGCGCCGCGACACGCGCGACCAAATCCACGGACGGACCCGACCGAATCCAATCCAATGGAATCGAATCAAGACGGCCCGGGTCCCGCGACCGCGAGAACAGGTGGAGCCGCGGCCCGCGGGAATCTCCAGCTGCATGCATGCCGATCTGACACAGTTCGTACGTTCGCGGGAGCTTGACCGCACTGCGTGGCTGCGCGCAGGAGCAGACCGAGTGGCCTGGACACGGTCGCTACGCGGGCAACAGTTCCCGGTTACCCTGCCCTGGCCCCTACCCGGGAGGGACGACGCCATTCACGGTCTGTTTCGCCGCTCGGTCCGGCAGCATAGCACGGTGTCGGGTGACCATTTTCGTTTTCGAGCGGTGCCGTGCGAGAAAACTGCTGCAGGAGAATTCGGCAGGCACGAAACCACGTCTCGTTTGCCTGAAAAAAGTAATACTACAAGGCGGTAATGCAGACTCACTGTTTCTGCGTGAAGCAAACTCGATATTTGTTCTGCGGAGGTCCGTGTCAGTCTTGCTGTCTTTGGAGTTTGTTAGACTGTATTTACATGTGTATATTGTAACGTTGTATACCACCTCATTATATATATATATATATATATATATATATATATGTGATAGGCCACCTCTAGAGGATTGTGCCGGTTCCCCCAAAGCCTATTGTCTTACTCCCTCCGTTCCAAAATATAGCGCGCCCACGCTTTTCGAGGTTCAACTTTGATCATAAATTTAACCCACGAGACCGACTGCGGCGGGATCAAAAATTATATAATTAAAAACTTTTTTTGAATACGAATTCATTGGTATAATTTTTTCGCCCGCCGCAATCGGTCTTGTTGATTAAATTAATGGTCAAAGTTGAAGCACGGAAACCGAGGACGCGCTATATTTTGGAACGGAGGGAGTACATGGTATCACGCTAGGTTACGTCCGCTTCCGCCTAAAAACCCTAAACCGCCGCCGCCGCCGCCGCCGCCACCGCCGCTGCCGCCGCGCCCACCGCCGCCGTCGCCCGACTGCTATGACGTCCGCCGCTGCGTCCGGCTCCACCGCCACCGGTTTTCTGCCGGCCTCCCTCGCGGCACTTCTCTCGAGGCCGCTGGATGCCGCCTCCCTTCAGGCGCCGATCGGGACACGGAGCGTCGGCTCCCTCTTCGCGCTCCCGCCGGCTGCTATTTCGCCCGGGCAGGCGCTTGTGGCCCACACCACCGCCGCCCCGTCAACCGCGGCTGTCGCGCCCTCGGCCACTGCGCCGCTGGTGGCGGAGGACGTCGCGCTGGCAGGCTTCGCGGCGTCAACCGCGGCCATCGCGCCCTCTGTCACCGCGCCGGCTGCCCATCCGACTGTCTCCACAGTGTTCTCACCTCAGCCAGTCTCCTCGATGGGATCGCAGCCGCCGCCGCCGTTTCACTTCGGCCATCTCATCACCATCAAGTTGTCGTCGGACAATTACATCTTCTGGCGCGCGCAGGTTCTTCCGCTTCTTGGGAGTCACTACCTGCTTGGCTATGTCGACGGCTCTCTCCCTTGCCCTCCTGCGCTGGTTGACAGCGTGCATGGTCCGGTCTATAATCCGGCTCACCGTGTCTGGACAGGGCAGGATCAGGCGAACCTCTCCTCCATCCAGGGGTCGCTCTCTCCGGCCGTTGCTGGGCTTGTTGTCTTCGCCAAGACGTCCCACGAGGCATGGACTATTCTTGAGCGCTCGTTTGCGGCACAGTCGCAGGCTCGTGTATCTGGGCTCCGTCGCCAACTTGGGGAGTGTCAGAAGCTTGACTCCACCGTCACTGAGTTCTACAACAAAGTCAAGAGTCTCGCCGACACGCTGGCCTCCATTGGACAGCCCCTCACCGACTTCGAGTTCAACTCGTTTATCGTCAATGGTCTTGATGAGGAGTATGACGCCCTAGTCGAGATCATCAATGAGAGGGGCAACTCCACGCCCATGCCAGCACACGAGGTCTTTTCACGCCTCCTGCTTACTGAGCAACGAGTCGAGACGCGCCGATCCAGGGGCAACGGCGCCCTCTCGGCAAACGCCGCCACCAAGGGTGGTCGCTCCTCTGCTTCATCCAGGGCTTCTTCGGGGCAGTCACCACCACCCGCCTCGGCCCCTCCTCCTACTGCGACGCTACCAGGGGCTGGCGGTCCACGTGTGTGCCAGCTTTGTGGTCGCGATGGGCACTGGGCCTCGAAGTGTCACAAGCACTTCCAGTGGGGTTTTCTTGGTCTTGGCAATGACGGGAAGGATACACGCAACTTTGCTCGTCAGGTCGCCATGGCTGATCGTCCACCGCCGCAGAAGCCACAGGGACACACTCAGTCCTACTCCATTGATCCCCACTAGTACATGGACTCTGGGGCGACAGAGCACCTGACCAGTGAGATGGGGAAGCTTCACACTCGTGAACCCTACCATGGCTCCGACAAGATCCACACCGCCAATGGAGCAGGTATGCACATCTCTCATATTGGTCAAGCATCACTTCTCACTAGACATGCCAATAGGAGTCTTCAACTTCGCAATGTTCTTCGAGTTCCATCTGTGACACGTAATCTTCTTTCAGTTCCTAAACTCACTCGTGATAATAATGTGCTTTGTGAATTTCATCCTTTTGATCTTTTTATTAAGGATCGGGGCACGAGGGACATTCTTCTTAGTGGGCGGCTCTGCCAAGGTCTTTATCGTCTGGAGCATCCTGGCGTCGCTCGCGTCTTCAGTGGAGTTCGGGTATCTCCGTCACAGTGGCATGCTCGTCTTGGTCACCCGGCCACACCTATTGTCCGGCATGTTTTGCGTCGTCATGAGCTTCCTAGTGTGTCTAGTAATAAAGATGTAGCAGTGTGTGATGCTTGTCAGCAGGGGAAGAGTCATCAACTTCCTTTTTCGGAGTCCAGTCGTGAGGTGAAACATCCTTTAGAACTTGTGTTTTCAGATGTATGGGGTCCTGCTCAGACTTCTGTTAGTGGTCATAATTATTATATCAGTTTTGTTGATGCTTACAGCCGCTTTACCTGGCTTTATCTTATCAAACGTAAATCTGATGTGTTTGACATTTTTGTTCAGTTCCAAAAACATGTTGAACGCCTTCTCAAGCACAAAATTATTCATGTTCAGTCGGACTGGGGTGGCGAGTATCGCAACCTCAACTCCTTCTTTCAGTCGCTTGGGATCACTCACCGTTTAGCATGTCCACATACACATCAACAGAATGGTTCAGTAGAACGTAAGCATCATCACATTGTTGAAGCTGGTCTGACTCTTTTAGCCCATGCATCTGTTCCGTTTCGTTTTTGGAGTGATGCTTTCACCACTGCATGTTTTCTCATCAATCGTACTCCCACTCGTGTTTTGAATATGAAGACTCCCATTGAAGTTCTCCTTAATGAACAACCGGACTACACATTTCTCAAGGTGTTTGGGTGTGCTTGCTGGCTCCATCTCCGTCCATATAACAAGCGTAAGCTCGAGTTTCGTTCCAAGAAGTGTGTTTTTCTTGGTTATAGCTCTCTTCATAAAGGATACAAATGTCTTCATGTTCCCACTAATCGTGTCTACATCTCTCGGGATATTGTGTTTGATGAGCATGTTTTTCCCTTTGCCAACCTCCCTGTGTCCACTACCGAGCCACCTGTCATGCATTCATCCTCTGTTGCTTCTGACCAATTTGATGATGTTGCATATTCTCCTCTATTGTTGCCTAACCATGGTGCAGGCACTGGTCGTGGGGCTCGTTTGGAGATTCTGGAAGCGCCATCTTCCTCTTCGTCGCCATCGCCTTCATCCTCGGCACCTTCTGTTGTGCATGAGGAGCACATGGCGCCCCTGCATGGCCTCGGTTTCCGTGCTCATGCACGGCCGATCGACGTCCTGGTCCGGTCGCCTCTGGCTTCTGGGCTGCCTTCGCCATCGTCGCGCCCTGCAACTCCGTCGACTGGGCCGGCCTCCTCGGTCCCCGTCTCGCCCAGGGCGTCGGGGCAGTCATCACCAGGCCTGGCCTCGCCCGCCCCTGCCTCGCCCAGGGTGTCTGGGCCCTTCTCACCAGGGCCGGCCTCGCCTGCTCTCGCCTCGCCAAGGCCGTCTGGGCCGGTGTCACCGGAGCTGGCCTCGCCCACCCTCGGTTCGCCCATGGCCTCTGAGCCCCTGTCGTCGGGCCAGTCTTCGCCATGCAGCCCGGAGTCGTCTGTCCCGAGCTCGCCTGAGGTGATTCCTGCATCTCCGGCGACCGTCACGTCTCCGTCACCTTCGCCTCCGCCGGCTCCTGCTGCTGCTCTACGTCCACATACGCGCAGTCGGAGTGGCATTTTTCAGCCTAAGCAACGTCACGATGGCACAGTTGCTTGGTTAGCGGCGTGCATGTCTGCTGCTCTCGCAGATCCATCCTCTGAGCCACGCACGTATCAAGCTGCTATGCGCATTCCTCATTGGAGAGAGGCCATGGAGCAGGAGTATCAAGCGCTTCTTCGCAATCAGACATGGACTCTTGTTCCTCCACAATCACGGGTAAATGTCATTGATTCCAAATGGGTTTTCAAAGTGAAGAGGCATTCTGATGGGTCCATTGAGCGCTATAAGGCTCGTCTGGTTGCTCGTGGTTTTCGACAGCGTTTTGGACTTGGCTATGAAGACACCTTCAGTCCAGTGGTCAAGCCTACTACCATCAGACTTCTTCTTTCTCTGGCTGTTACTCGAGGTTGGTTTCTTCGTCAGCTTGATGTTCAAAATGCTTTTCTTCATGGTGTCTTGGCGGAGGAGGTTTACATGCGCCAGCCTCCGGATTTCTCTGATCCGGATCGCCCTGATCATCTCTGTCGTCTGTCCAAGGCAATTTATGGTCTGAAGCAGGCTCCTCGTGCTTGGCATGCTCGTCTTGCAATGGCTCTTCATGCTCATGGTTTTGCATCATCAACTGCTGACTCCTCATTGTTTCTTCTTCAAAGGCCTGAGGTTACTATGTACTTGTTGGTCTATGTAGATGATATCATTTTGGTCAGCTCCTCTCAGTCGGCTGCTATTGCGCTTGTTCGCTCACTTGGTGCTGATTTTGCGGTCAAGGACCTTGGGAAGCTTCATTACTTTCTTGGTGTGGAGGTTACTTCTCGTGCTGTTGGCCTTGTTATGACGCAGAAGAAGTACTCTCTGGATTTGTTGCAGCGAGCTGGGATGCTTAAGTGCAAACCGACGACTACACCCATGTCTACCACTGATAAGCTCAATGCTGTTGATGGTGTGCTTCTTTCTTCTTCTGATGCGACCGAGTACCGGAGTATTGTTGGTGGGCTCCAGTACTTGACGATCACGCGACCAGACATTTCCTATGCTGTTAACCGAGTCTGCCAGTATCTGCAGTCACCCCGTGACACTCATTGGTCTGCTGTTAAGCGGATTTTGCGCTATATTCGTTTCACGGTGGCTCATGGTTTGCATATTCGGCCGTCTGACTCTGGTTGTCTTTCAGCATATTCTGATGCAGGCTGGGCTGGCAATCCGGATGACAGGCGATCCACGGGGGGTTATGCTGTCTTCTTTGGCTCTAACCTGATTGCCTGGAGTGCTCGGAAACAGGCTACTGTCTCGCGTAGCAGTACTGAGGCTGAGTATAAGGCTATGGCCAATGCCACATCAGAGATTATCTGGGTACAGTCCTTGCTTCAGGAGTTAAGTATACCCCAATCACAGCCTCCTGTTCTTTGGTGTGATAACATCGGTGCTACATACCTTTCTGCAAATCCGGTATTCCATGCCCGAACGAAACACATTGAAGTTGACTATCACTTTGTGCGTGAGCGTGTCTCTCAGAAGCAACTACAGATCAAGTTTATTTCTTCCAAGGATCAACTTGCTGACATCTTCACTAAGCCATTGCCTTTGCCACAGTTTGAGACTTGCAGGCGCAATCTTACCCTTCTAGATTCATTAGACAGTGGCTAAGATTAAGGGAGGGTGTTAGACTGTATTTACATGTGTATATTGTAACGTTGTATACCACCTCATTATATATATATGTGATAGGCCACCCCTAGAGGGTTGTGCCGGTTCCCCCCAAAGCCTATTGTCTTACAGAGTTCACTTCGTCGGGTCAGTGGCGAGCAACTGGCCACTTCCATGCGTCAAGCTCTTGACTCTGAAAGAAACCGGAGAGAGACGCTCGGCTGGATCCGCGTTTTTTCTGGCAACTGCGGATTATTCCGAGCTGGTTGTTCCTCAAAGAAGCTTGGCTGCCACTGCAAGAACCTGACGCAGTGAACCTGGAGCGAGAACCTGTCAAGAGGGGCCGGGTCACTGCCGTCCAGTGAAGACACGGCCGATCGGGTCGCGGTCGGTCAATGCGGCACGCCGGGCTCGCCGCGTCGCTGGCTCAGCCTCGGCGCCAGGCCAGGAGCGGGGTCGCGCAGGAGGCGACGGCACGTCAGGTAAAGTATAGGGTGGTGGATCCATCAGTGTGGATGGCACCACAGTCTACACTGTGTATGGTAGCACAGCGCCGGCCGTGTAGGGCACCGCAACGCGCGTGACCAGATCTACGGACGGACCGGACCGGACCGGACAAAAGTCATCGGGATCGCTTCAAAGACGTACGGGTCCCGCGACCTCGAGAAGAGATCGACACGGACGCGGGGAATCTTGAACCCTGCGTGCCTTGGACACGGTCGCCACGCGGCGTGAAAATGAACAAAAATAGCTCTTATCTAAAACTTCAACACAAAATGACTCCTAAAAATATTTCACGAAATGGCCTTCTTTTGCATGACATCCGCGGCTAGGGCGCCATGCTAAAGAGCATGACGCCCCGGGCTAGGGCGCCATGGTAGCGACATGCAGCATGATGCCCCGGCCTAGCGCGCCATGCCGAATAGCATGTCGCCCTAGCCCCGGGCGTCATGCAAAAGGGGTCATTTCGTGAAATATATTCAGATTGGGGCCATTTTGTGTTGAAGTTTCAAATAAGGGTCATTTTTATCCATTTTCACCCACGCGAGCAACAACACCTAGTTTTTCTTAGAAAAAACTTCAGAATTAGTATTACTCATGTTATGACAGTACAAATAACACAAAAATCATAAAAGTTATACGCATGTTTATAGACCACTCAGTGCCATCGTCATCACCCCTCATCACCGCAACCGGACCAAACTTGTTGTGGTAGGCAATAGGAAAGTCGTCGTTGCTAAGGCCCCACAGGACCAGCACAGCAGAACAACAACCGTCGTCAATGAAAAGAAGTATTGATCGGAACGATCCAACCTACAGACATACGAACGAAGACGAATAAAGATTGGATCCACTGAAGACCAACACCGACCTAATCTCATGAGATCCACTGGAGACACACCTCCACGCACCCTCCGACAACACTAGATGCATCACTAGAATGGGGGCCAAGCGAGGAGAACTTTATTCCATTTTCAGGGAGCCGCCTCCCGCCTCATCTTCCTAAATAAGACACAACCCTAAACAAACTCATAAAAACACCTGAAAAAAAAAGGAAAATCCCTCCCGCCGACAAGGGCCGCTTTCACACCGCCTCCATGGCCCAAGGGCCGCTGGAGACGAGATGGGCTATTGGTGGCTCCAACAGGAGGTAGAGAAGCTCTAAGTTCTTTCTTGGAGAGGAGACGACAGCTCTAGATACGTATTTCTATAACGGCTCCTAGTTACCAGGGTAACTAGGTCACCAAAAAATTTCTAAGTCCATATCGGACCATTGAACACGGCAGATCCTATTTGGCGTGTAGGTTGCCAAATAGGCCAACCCTATTTGGCGCGTCGGTTGCTACTTAGCGACCGAGCGCGTATCCATTAGCTCTTTCCGATTTTAGAAAGGTTCTAAAAATTTCCAAACTGGTTTTCCTTTTTTGTGTTTTTTTTCTTTCTTTCCTTTTTCCCTTTTTTCATTCCTTGCTTTTCTTATTTTTTCAGGTTCATTTTTATTACTTTATCTAATTCCCAGTTTCCTCTTCTTTTTGAAATTGTGAATATTTTCTGAAGTCATGACTAGTTTTTAATAAGCTATTTTTGAAATAATGCACATCAAATTTATGAATTTTTTTAAAATCGTGAACATTTTTTACAAATTCGTGATTTTGTTTGAAAGAACGAACATTTTTTGGGAATCTGCAAATATATCTTAATTCGCGAAGATTTTCTGAAATCACGAGTATTTTCAAAATCATGATTTTTTTACAAATTCATGATTTTATTTGAAATAGTGAACATTCTTTGCTAATTTGTGAACATATTGTCAATGAAAAATTAACTTGGGAATTTTATTTTGTAATTCACAAACATTTTTTGAATCGAAGAACTTTTTTGAAATCCACAAACAGTTTTTTTGAATTGTTTGAACATTTTCTTAATTCCTGAACATTATTTGAATTTTCAAACATTTATTCAATTTCATGATCATTTTCGTAAATCATGAATGGTTTCTGATTTTTTGAACATTTGTTTTTCAAATCATTGATATTTTGGAATGTACAAACTTTTTTAAAATCACAAAAAAATGAATCTGCAAACATTTTATGTTTTCTTAGACATTTTATTTCAAATTTCGATACTTTTTCGAAATCCCGAATTAGTTAAAATAAGAAATAGATAAAATAAAAAAGAAATGGAAAAATATAGCGGCCCGCACATGGGCAGGTCCAGAAGGGCACATTAGGGGGAGCGGGGGTGCGGCATTTGGGCCTGCCCTACCGGAGACGACGCCATTCACGTCTGTTTCGCCGGCCCGGCAAAGAGTAGCACTGTGCCGGCTACTTCACAAAACAAAAACAAAAGGCACTGTGCCGGGTGAGGCTTCTTGTTTTCGAGTGGTGTCATACGGGAAAAACTGTCGCAGAAGAACTTGCTACCCACCAAGTCGTGCCTCGCCTCTGTTCACAATATAGGACGTTTACGTTTTAAAACGGCCTATGTTGATTAACAGAGGTGCCTGCAGTTTCTTGACGGAGACGAGGCTGCAGTTGGCACGCAGGATCTCTGGTTCTCCAGGCCCTGCCCCTGCCCCTGCACCGACATGCTGGCTCCAGCCAGAATCCAAACACAACAGCCAACACATGCTCCTGCCGCAGCCAACACACAGCTACTGATGTATCCAGCTTCAGCCCTCAATTCAGTTTTGAACGACGGGGTCAGAAAACCCGCCATGCAGTGATGATACAGTCACGGTAAGATTTAGTGGACTCCTTTGCACCTCCTGGCATCAGTAGACAGATATCCCTGGGAAAAAGCTTCGCTAGCATCCTCGTCGCATGGGCACAGGGACTCTGCAACTGAATAAGAGCTTCACAAGTGCAATACGGTCAGACAGACAAAGTGAGATTTTAGTGGATCAGACTTGAATTCACAACGAATCCATTCCACTGCTAAAAGCGCTAGCAGCATTGTACCAAAGCTCCACCGCATTTCCTCTTTTTAACGGTCGACGAAGTGCTAGTAATGGGATTGGGATGTTGAATATGGAATAAGTATGAACCTTTATGACCGGCCCAATACAGAATATGCAGACAGAGCATCCATGAGGAACAAAGATTTGCCCTTTGCTCTATTGGTTGGACCGTGTATTCCTGATACGGAATAGACAGACAACTCCTGTATAGTAGTACGAAGAAGATCCTCAACACATCATTGCCAGTTTTCTATCAAGACAAGATTTCAGATATGCTGGCGACCAATCTCTAGTTCATACAGCTGGGAAAGGCAACAAGTGTTCCTTGATAATAAAAACAAGTGGGGGATCATGGAGTTCCAATAAGCTACATTTTCTGTTTGCTTGAACTACTTCGACAGCTAAGCCATCGATTTCTTTTGGAAATCCAGAATCACAGCTCCATAGACCTGACGAAGATGGTGTTCACCGACTATACTCTGAACAATATTTAAACCTGGGTTTAGACTAAAATTAGTCGACTGCCTGATTGTGCATCTCTCACATAGTCTAGTGTCTTGGTACTACTCTAAATTATGATTAAGGTATAAACTTCCTAAAACAATTTTAATATCTAGGTAAACATCAAAATGAAAATTCGGGGACACACCTTCAGCTAAGCAGCAGGCAGAGCCATATTTAACTCGGACCCTGAACACTGAACAGCACCATCAATTGCAGTAAAATTTATAACACCTGAACAATATTGCACCCATGATCCATTTCCATGTCCTACACGCGACCTCAAATACGATAAACGATGGATAGTTTGCAGAATCACATCGGCAAAAAGAACAGCAAAACTATCTTCTTCACCAAACGAAGCTGCAGTAGCTAACGAGCTCCAGTAAAGAATCCAGCTCCACAAGTGCAGTGCAAACTAATCTACATCACAATATCTCAAAATATGCCCAAGTTTACATCGTTCGATGTTAAAACTACATACTTTCGGAATGTAACCATAGTAAGGATCGATAAACCATATCTATTGGGGTAAATTAACACAGAAACATCCATACGAACACAATTATCTTGATCCATACCAAATAGTTCAAATGTCTCCTGACAGCTCAAATAGAGAGTTCATAAATAAGAGCAATGCCGCACTGGTGAGTGATACAACACATATTTTACAGGTGTAGCTAAAATTAACACCTGATCACGCGTAATGTACAAAATAATTCAAGCACACGAACTCAATCGCTGTGGCCGAAGGCAGCTGCCAAATGCAAACGCAATGGATCAATCGAGCAGGCCGGTCTTCCGCCACACTGCATTGCGTACCTGGCGGAGGTCCCTCCCCTTGAGCGTGCGCCCGGCGCCCTCCAGCACCGAGAAGGTCGTCATGGGCGACTCCCGCGCCCGCGAGCGCGCCACCATCTCGTGCGGCGGCAGCATCTCCTCGTCGTCCTCCTCCTCGTCCGGTTCACTCGCGAACGCCTCGAACGGCGGCCGCCGCATCCGCGCCACCGGCACATTCACCGGCGCAGACTGCGGCATTTGCATCGCCGGCGCCGGCGCCGGGCGGGGGATGGCGGGGATCATGCGCGGAAGGGCCGTCGCCGGAGACGCGGGAGACGTCGAGGCGGACGAGGCGGACGGGGGCGGCGAGAGAGGCCCGAGGCGCTCGGGGAGGGCCTCGAGGATGCCCCCCGGCGGGCGGCGGAGGCGGGGGCTAGGGTTTGCGGCGCGGAAGGAGGAGATGAACAAGGGCCGGCGCGGCGGCGGCGGCTGCGGCCGCTCGGGAGATCCGACCCCCGAGCCGAAGAGGTCGTCCTCGTCGAGCTCGAAGGCCGCCGAGGCGGGCTGGTCGGCGGCGGCCGCGCGGGGGAGGAATGCGCCGAGGAAGCGCTCGGAGCTGGGCGAGCTCTTGTGGCGCGCGCGATCCATGGCGGGGCGAGGCGAGGCTGTGCGGGCGGGCGGGCGGGCGGTGTAACGGCTGGCGCCGGATTCGCGATTGACGGCAGACGTCACCGGTGGGGAGGCGGCGATCCGGCAGCGCAGTAGGGGAGGGATGCGTGCCGGCGCGGGCATCGGTGGGTCCGCGGGTTTGTTGGACTCTGCTGCCTTTGGCCTTTGGGGAAGAACGGAGCCACCAAGGTTATGCTGCTGGGGTTTTCAGATCCGTGCAGTACTTTTTTTTTCACGGCAGGGGTTCTGAGTTTTCCTTTCTGACATTCTTTGTAGTACTATACCTGATTTCTTCATAAATATTTGGCCACATAAGTACATCACTTAGCATGACTGTAGTGTTAATATTATACTACTTCGTCGGTAAAGAAATGGGTGAAGTAGTGATCTAAACGCTTTTATATTTCTTTTAAAGGAAGTTGCTCCTTTGATTCAAAAGAGTTAGGTCCTGTTTGGAACAAAAAAAACTTAGGGAGATTTCACATAACACTGCGTTTGGATGTCTGAATTAAGGTGCCTGAAATGGATTTGGTATTCCTTGATTACAATTCAGCTGTTTGGTTGGACTGTGAATTGCCGCTTCAAAATGAAACCAAATTCAACCCCCTATTCCCTCCTACCAAAGCTTCACTTCAACGATACGCAGCCTTGGTGCTCCGATTTCCTCTGAATTGCCCCTTTCCCGCAAAACGTGCCCCTTCGTTGCCTTATCCCCTCGTCTTCGAGGAGAAAAAGAAAAGGAGACGCGGGGAGGTCAGCGTCCACCACCAGGGAGCTCGGCGGTGAGTCCCAAGGAGCTCGGCGGCCATCCCCCAGGTTCGATTCGGACCCGCTCCCTACTTCTCTACCCATCTCCTTCCCCGCTCCCTCCTCTAGTTCCATCGCCGTCCTCGCGCATCTCCGGCGGCCACCACGAGGACCTCACCGGCAAGCACCAGCAGGACCACGGCGACATAGGCGCCGGTTACTCAATCCGCTTCTGCCCCGTTCCATCCTCCTCACCCTGTCCCTGCCCCTGGTCTAGGTCGCATCTCGTCGGCATCCAGAAGGACCACGGCGACCACCAGGAGGGCTGCGACGGTGGAGGTGCAGGTCTCCTATGGCCACGGGCGCTCTGCCTCGGGCCTTCTCCCTGTCCGCCGCGCCCACCCCCGTGTACCCATCTCCTGTCCTACACCAGCCCATGGCGCCCAACCATTGTCTTGTACCTGAACTTGGTTCATGTGAGGACCTTTTTGTTCTCTGTTATTTACCAATTTTTTGTTTATGTATTGTGCAGATTTGTGAACTATCCGTCATATTTCATTTTTGAGTCATGTAGAATAAGGTATAACCCGGTAATGTAGTTGTGCAATTCCAAAGTTTGTCACCCAGACAAGATTCGGTATTGAAATCTCAGAGGCATTTCAAGAGCCAATTCGCTGGACAACCAAACAGGTGAATTCATATTCATACCATTTCAGTTTCCTCATTGATTTGGAATTCATGCCAATTCAATGCGGAGCTCTCCAATGGAGACATCCAAACGAAGCGTAAATGGAATTATATAGGAAATCATCTATGCTCTTTAATTTTGGAGCCCTCTCATTCAATTGAGGCGTTCAATTTTGGATATGATTCATGATTTTGACTGGGTCAATAATTTTTTAAGAAGCTCTCTCATTTAGTTAAGGTGTCTAATATTGGATCTGATTTACGATTTTGACTGGCTCAACGATTTTTTCAAATTAATCGACAATAACCAGCCTAAAAAACACATCTGTTTCGCACATTCTCTCGCCGCCTAGAAGAAAGAAGCGCCATGTGCCATTGTGGCATAAATATGATAACGCAGTCACTTGCGCAAGAAACTTTCTGACATAAGTATGAGTTGATTAGCATATGATGAAAAAATACACAGCCAATAAAACACATCAAAACATCACATTATCGAAGAAAGAAAACACACATCATCTTCCGCACACGCCAAACCAAATAACAAAAAAGGGAAATCCCAACAATTCCGACTATAAGATACTCCAAAACAGATGTGGTCGGCAACTTCAAATTGTTAGGGAATTTTTCTGTTCATTGCAAAGAACCTTTTTCTAATAACAAAATGTCGTATGCATATAAAGAAACAATTGCAAAGGCCCCTGCAAGATAGTAAAATAATTACCACTAACTTCCAACGAGATGTTGTCTACAAGAACCACTCACATGAGAAAGAACTTCGTTGTAGCAACGAGTCATCATTGTCGCCACAAGGACTCCACCAAGTGAATTCTTCTTCAGTTTCTTGAAAGACTTCAACCCTCCTGCCCGTTGGGGTAGCGAGTGCACCTTGGTCGTGACATCAAGATCCTAGGTCGCAGTGAGCTTCTCAACCACGAAGGAAAGCACCGTCTGCTGCCGCCGAGAAAGAAAAAGCAATCTCTATTGTGCAAAAGGAACTAACATCCCACATAATTAAACCAAAGGTTCAACCGGCAAAGAACCACAACTACTCACTCCCCACTGATGGCAAAACAACACACCGTCAGAACAGGAACGAAGTCGGAAGTACTTATTTAGTGAAGAGATTGCCGCCACGGTCTCAACACACCGTCGGAACATGAACGAAGTCGGAGCTATTAGAAGCACAGTTAAACACCATTTTTGGGATTATTAAAACATTTTTCTTGGAGACGCAAAGAACATTGTTTACTACTCCCTCCGTCCGGAAATACTTGTCATTGAAATAGATGTATCTAGATGTATTTTAGTTCTAGATACATCTATTTTCATCCATATTGATGACAAGTATTTCCGGACGGAGGGAGTATTAGGAAAAAGCAAGCTGGGCCGGTCTTAATCGCGAGTTGTGGCGGGCCGACTAGCCGCGGAGCTGGGCTAAAACGGACTTGCTCAGGGCCTAGATCCACTGACGTTTCCTCCAAAAAAAAAAGTAATCTCGTAACCAACAAAATCCTTCCCTCAAAAAAAGAAGAGAAAAAGAGAATCCTCTTCGTTTTCTTCCCAAGTCGCCCCCTCTCCTCGTTCCCGTAGCTTCGCCGTGCCGCAACGAGGAGACGAGGCCTCGCAGGGGAAGCTCGCCATCATGATCTCCGCGGTAAATTCCGACGCCCTGCCCCCTCCGCCGCCCCTCTCCGGCCCCGCCGCCGCCCGCCCGCGCGCTCGGCCGGTAATTTTTTTTGGCACTGAATCTGTCTACGCGTGCTCTCGCAGGAGAGGAGCCAGTCGCAGAGCCCGCGGTCGCCCGGGGCGGCGGCCGGGGCGCCGTTCCTGTCGATCTGCGTCACGGATCCCGTCAAGATGGGCACCGGCGTCCAGTCCTACATCTCCTACCGCGTCATCACCAAGGTCATCCGACTCGTTCTCTGTCCCAAGTCCCCTACCTGCCGGTTACTTCGATTTGGTCCAGATTCAGTAGTTTTTAGTGTGGTTCTGTACGAATTGATTGTTTGCTTATGTCCATCGGGTGTTGCCAATTCCTAGAGCAAATTTCGCCGGCTATTAGGTGTCAGTCAGGCTGGAACAGCGGAGCTCAATTTATGAACTCTGGTTTCTTAAATTAGATCCGACATTGGAAATTAGTAACAGCCCAGTAATTAATGAACTCAGTGGTGTGCACACTCTTGTGGCCTTTGAGTAGGTACTAGAAAGCCCTTAAAAGATTTTCTCTAATTAGTAGAGCTAAGTACGACGAAAGAAAAGTACAGGACATTGAACAGTTCTGAATGTTGTCGTGAAATCGCAATAGAGAGCAGCTATGGAGCATCAGGACAATACGAAGACGGTGCCTGTTGGATCGCACAGAATAGGCTGTGTTTCTAAGGACCCCCCGCCCCCTCCCCGTGCGACTTCAGCGGAGGTTCTAATAGTTTGTTAATCATCTTGGTTGAGTCGATTATATGGAAGGAACACAAAGAATCTTCAATAACCAAGTCACGGCCTCCGTAATTTTTTCGAGGGCTTGGTCGAGTGCCAAGTGTGATGGAGGGATTGGTCGCTCTCCTGCCTTAGATCACCTTTGGGCTGTTTGTAGTTGTTTTTGTGGTCGGTTTGACTGTCTAGCTGTAACCCTTCAACTATGTTCTACACTTCTAGCCTTTCTTAATATATTTATATGTAGCTCTCCTGCATGGTTTGAATAAAAAAGGAACATAATTTTTTTTTCTTTCGCTTAAAAAGGAAATACTTCAGTTCCATAATTAAATGATTCTATGAGGAAGCACCATCTGTTGCATTGCTCACACCAATTCACGACTAAATCTGTCTGTATACTTAACATACTCTAAATACGGGTGAGTTTTTAATTCATTCAAGAAACACAGCAAGATTGTAGTGACCCGCACCATTAGACTTCTGTCTGTATACTTAACATACTTTAAATACGGGTGAGTTCTTAATTCATTCAAGAAACTCAGCAAGATTGCAGTGACCCGCACCATTAGACTCTGGATCCTACTGATTCGTGTGTTGACAAAGATGATCGCGGAATGACATGGTAATATTGTGTAAACCGCCAATTGATGACACTTTGTGTGTACTGTTCTATCGTTGATTCACACCCATTGGTTTAGCCTATTGAATTGACCTCCAGCACTCGTGTTACTTTTCATTCTCCATATCTGTCTTGTGCTTGCATGCTATCTAGGAGCTGCATTACATTTACTTGAGAAGATATATATTTATTCCTTCTTGGCCATATGCTGACTGTGCTTCTATTGATTTACTAATTTGCTAATATTTACCTCTGTAGACTAACCTACCTGAATTCGAGGGAGCAGAGAAAATTGTTATCCGGCGTTATAGTGATTTTGAGTGGCTGCACGATCGGCTAGCTGAGAAGTACAAAGGCATTTTTATACCTCCTCTTCCAGAGAAGAATGCAGTTGGTAATATGATTTTATCATCAATCTATCCTGTATATTCCCTGCAGAGTAACATAAATGTATCGACCACTTTAGTGCCAATATTGTGTTTTATTGCTTACCGAGCTGTTGTTTCTTTGCTCTATTCTTAGAGAAATTCCGGTTTAGCAAAGAATTCATTGAATTGAGGCGCCAAGCTTTGGACCTATTCATCAACAGACTAGCTTCACACCCTGAACTTAAGCAAAGCGAAGATTTGAGGACATTTTTGCAGGCAGATGAAGAGGTGAAGTATTTGCATAAGCTGAGTTCTACAATTACTTGATAAATTTTAATCTATATAGTCATTTAATGTTAGCTAAGTTTTTTATTATTCTTCACAGCTATGTTACAGATACTTTTGACATATGAATTATAAGTTGCATGTATAACTGGAGGCTTATCATATTGTTCACCTAGGTACCTGTTAATAATCAAGTAACTCTTGGTCTGACTGGCATATATTTCGTCATCCAATGATTTGATCATTATTGCTATGGCACTGAATTTTTAAGGAACTAAATAAAATAAGAGTAATTTGACTGCCTAATTGATAAAAGTTCACCAGAAACTCCAGTTGCTGATGGCATTCTTTCAGCTCATGTTATGTTTTTCGTGTGCATGAAACAGAAAATGGATAGAGCAAGGTCTTATGAGACTGGTATATTTAAGAAGCCGGGAGATTTCATACAGATGTTTAAGGTATGGTTCCTTCATTGCCCAGTAAGACGTCCTTGATATAACTGGATACA
>NC_041384.1:624651171-624668096 GCF_002162155.2 Triticum dicoccoides | reverse complement strand
CTTAATATTGAATTTGCAGTTACTGGTTAATAGTTGGTAATCATTTCTGTAGGATGTACAGTCAAAGGTCAGTGATGTTGTTCTGGGAAAAGAAAAGCCAGTGGAAGAATCTACTCCTGAATATGAGAAGCTTAAACATTATATATTTGAGCTAGAAAATCATCTAGCAGAGGCCCAGAAACAAGCATTTCGCCTTGTAAAAAGGCACAGAGGTAATACCTTGATCCTAAAAGAAGTTTCTTGAGTTCAGCCCCAATGTAAAATAGCAGTAAAATGTCGTGTTTGTTAAAATTTTGGTCTTCCAAAAAGATAGAAATAGATGACCTGGTGCATGGTATTCTAACGAGCACAAGGCTGCGGTCCGGAGGCCATTAACAATATCTCAACTTGCTCTTGGTTATGTAGTGTTAAACTGGATTGCAAGACCAATTACACCATTCTGATTTTCTTTCATTAGAACTTGGGCAATCTTTGGCGGACTTTGGGAAAGCGATTAAGCTTTTAGGCGCCTGTGAAGGGGATTCGTTGGAGAAGGTGTTTTCTGAAGTTGGTTCGAAGTCAGAAATGTTGTCAATAAAGCTGCAAAGAGAGGTAATTAGTAACCTGTTATCATAGTACCACTTTTCATTTTAAATAGCATATGACCATTCATTTAGTAGTTAGTACTTCTATTACCTAATGCTGCTGATATGCTGTTACTACAGGCAGACAACCTTCTCTTTAACTTTGAAGAGCCTTTGAAAGATTATGTGCGTGCTGTGCAGTCAATAAAGGTGAGTTTCTTTCTCTTCCATCTATTAACTGCAAATAGAGAATTTCTTATAATGTTTAGGAAATGTCAAAGCAAATTGAGGTCATGACTAATTTTCTCATGGTCATGGCAGGCCACTATGCTTGATCGAGCCAATGCTTTCAGGCAGCACTTTGACTTGGACCAGGAGAGGAAGTATAAAGAGCTTAACCTGTATGTATTGCATATTGCAAGTTCCATATTTCGTGCTTAGTGACATGGCGTAATAATTTAGGGAAAATGTCCTAAGGGAGTTTTTCACCTTTCAGGATAATAACTGATCAAAACTGGGCCTACCAATTTAAAAATTCCATAGTTAAATAATGAAATCTCTAATCTCTTGGCACAACACAAGGTGTAAGGTCCTTGTAGTGTCGATCCTATTCTTACTGCAGTGAAAAATATGAAGTTCATGAACCCTGAGAAGTTTATTCTGTACTATTACCTGGAAAATTTCTCATCCTATTCTTACTGCAGTGAAAAAATGAAGTTCATGAACCCTGAGAAGTTTACCGAGTCAGAAACTGAGTTCAGCGAGGTAAGTATTAATTTTAAGGATCTATATGTCGAGCGAGCATAAATTGTGAATGAATAATTTGTTTGACTGGTGTTTTGTTGTGAATAAATGCAGTTGAAAGCAGCCAGTGAGGAGGCTACGAAGAGGTACGAGCACATAGTTAGTGTAATGAACGAGGAGCTTGCACGATTCCAGGAGCAGAAAACAGCTGATATTGGACTTGCATTCCATGAGTTTGCCAAAGGTCAAGCAAAGTTGGCTAAAGATATTGCTGATGCGTGGCGCAGCGTCCTCCCAAAGCTAGAGGCGTGTTCCAGTTCATAATCGAAACTGTGTTTGCCCATTGTGTTTGAGATAGTGGTTGGCGCTTTGAGTTCTAGGCTGATTTTTTCCAGCCTAATTTGACAGTGGTTCATGTATACTTAAAGGTGATGGTTGACAATGCTGAAGTTGTTATATTGACATCTTTTCCTTACCGTGTGGGTGTGTACTCTGTAACTCAAATTTTCGACCAATTAGTCTAACTGTTGAAGTCCTTCAGGAAGTATTATGAATAAAGAGAAGACAGTGGAGTTGTTTAGCTTTACTTCCTCTAATGGAATTTATATCTTTATCTTGGAAGAGAACATGAAAGGAGACCTTGAAGAATACTTAGGGATTACAAGTTGTATCAACAGAGAATGATAATCCTGCTGCATCATGTTCCTTAATCACTGTCAAACTTGCACAATTTAGCAGACTTGTCAAGTTTGCACAATCTGAACAGGCTTGTCAAACTCGCGCAATCTGAATGGACTTCTGAAGCGCCATGAGGAGGCTCCTCATGATCCTGGGCTCCCCAGGCGGCTCCATGTCCTTCATAGCACCGTTCCTGATGGCTCGGAACACAAACCCAGAGCCGTCTGTCGCCGGAGACACCAGGCAGTCGATGTAGGCCAGCAGCGAGGTCGCGCCGTCGTCGATCCCGATGAACCCTAGCCTGATCCCACCCTCCACCTTGTCCACCTGTTTGCACATGAAAAATTGTATCAACTGAAGGTATCTGAAGTATCAACCATATCGTCAGCTCTCGGGTCGCCATACCTTGATAGGCACTGGCAGTGGCAACATGGCGCCTTGGCAGAGACTGTTCCCCCACTGCCAAACAGGTTCGAAATAAACATCAGTTCTACCAAGCAGTTCAACTGAAGGTCCAAGCTGAGACTGAGAGATAAGACCAGGCATATCATACTCCAACACGGCTCAAGGAATGCTTACTACTGACCTGAAAGAGCAACCCCTCGAACCGAGCGACGTCGATGTTGGCCGGCAGCTTCACGGTGCCGAGGCTGACCCCGTCGTCGTCGGCCGGCACAATGCCGCCCTTCCCCGGCACGGCGCACGGCGGCTTCACGGTCACCCTTGCCCTGAAACTGGGGAGCTTCGCGGCCTTGTTCCAGCCTCCGGCTTGGAAGCAACTGGAAGTGTGCTTCGGAAGCGTCCCTGAGGAGCAGGAGGATGTGATCCTGTGGACCAACAGCTGCCTTGCAGTCGCAGCTGCCATGTTCTTTCCTTTCTGGGGAGGGACGGAGGCAGGATGGAGATTCAGGCTTGAGAGAGCACAATATCAGGGCCGGTTAATGAGTGCTGCCGATTAACCTGCGGGGATGAGAAATGAATGGACAAGCTGGTGCCGCCAAGACAATTTTTGGTTGGTCGGGGCCTCTTCTTGTCTCGTGGTTCAGTGTTGCAACTAGCGACCGCGTATTCTCTAAAATTTATTAAGACAGAATGAAAGTTTCATATTTATCATGCATGCTAATCTATGGTTGAATGGTTAGATGGATAGTGGCATCTCCAGCCCATCAGGGTAGTCCTATTGCTTGCATTTATTTCATGATTTCCGGCGACGTGCGTTCAGTGCGAGGAAACGTTTCGGTTGACTACGAGGCACTTTTGATGACTTCGTGAATCTCAAGATGACATGCCGGATCAGTCTCTCGGAGGTGCTCATATGGGTAGGGTGTGTGTGTATTCATAGGGGTGAGTGTATGCGCATATATATGAGCGCATGAGCCTGCACTGTGTTTTTTAAAAAAAGTATCATGCATGCCAACTAGGGATTTTTGTGAGGTGACACAACTAAACGAGGAGAGATGGGATTGAGTATCATGATATGATACCGTATCATATTAAATGATGTATCAATATGTGTTATACATAACAATAAATGATGTCAATATGATACCAAGCTATGATAGTATTAGGCATTGTGAAGATAAAGTGTATCATATGATGTCTGTATATGATACTTCTTATTGTGACCCGCGTTAGATATATGGGTGTCGTCATGATGTGTTCTTTTAGGGATCAAGAGTGTGTCTTTTTGGGCCGACCATTTTTCTCGATTTTGAAAAAGCATTCCCTGGCTTTTAGTTTCGTTGTCCAACAATTTTAATAGTTTTTTGTTTTTCTATTTTATTTCCTGTTTGTTTTCTCCTTTGCTGTATTCATTTTATTTTTTCACAAGCTAATTCATGAATCTCTACCGGAGGTAAATGATGGCCCGTCATCTAACTAATAACAGTTTTCACTTTGTGTTCATTAAATCACCATTAGAAAAATACTTGGCTCTTAAAACGGTAGCACATAAAAGTCGAGATTCTCAAGAAGACACGAGGCCTGCTTAGCCAACATCGCCAGTCCCAAAAATCCACCCTTCCTTAATTCATTGAGACACACATTTTTCATCAAGCCATCCAATGCATCCTTCTCAGGTTATCCTCGTCTCCCCAGTGACATCGCATCAATAACTCATTTACGATTTTTTAAGAATTTTAAATACAAACATTGCACAAGTGGGAACGGCTTGAACAAAAGACTTGAGAAAGATTTCTTTTCCTCCAACGAATAACAATTTTGTTTCCAACCACTAGTTTTGTTTATGACATGATCATTTAAATACAGAAAAAAAATCCAATTTATCCATTCCTACATTGACAGGCAAGCCTAAATATTTATCATTTAGGATCCCAGTCATGATATTCAGAGTTACACACATCTGCTCACTCAACTCGGCACTTGTATTAGGACCGAAGAATACGTTGGATTTATCAACACCGACCAAATGCCTGAAGCGGCACAATAGGAATCCAAAATTGACTTCAACGACTCAACATTATGCATATTGGCCTTCACGAGGATCATGGGGGAGGAGCCATTAGACGTAACTATTCTCACAAACAATGTACTCATTGTTTCCAATGAATAAAGTTGG
Source organism: Triticum dicoccoides (assembly GCF_002162155.2). NCBI lineage: Eukaryota > Viridiplantae > Streptophyta > Magnoliopsida > Poales > Poaceae > Triticum > Triticum dicoccoides. The sequence goes on along the minus strand of NC_041384.1, from coordinate 624,663,533 downwards.
TGATATTCTTTTAAAAGAATAAATACTAAACGGTACGTCATTCTCGCACTTGCCAAAATATTCGAGTTCCAAACAACTGAGTGCATTTACCAATTTTTTGTCTATATCATGAGTGAAATCTGTTTCAAACTTTAAGATTATAGAACTCGTCGCAAACGAATTCTCAATTTTACAATGTATCATTTATTAACACAAGTTCACGCCGCAACAGGGCACGCCAATGCATCAAGTGTATTTTTTTCTTAAAATAAGATAACCCTGACCTTGTGCACATAACTATCTTTACTAAATTATTCAACAGAGCCTGACAAAATAAATATATGAATCAACCTAATGTCATATTTCTGATAATCTATGTCAATACACCTACTAGCTTGATGATGTGTCATGGTCACACACGAGCACACATCAATTAATCCGGTGGCCTCCTCAAGCTACCCCATGGCGAGTTGAGATTACCAACCGGTCTGGCAGACCATCAACGCGCCGTGCATGCACATGCTCCAGAATCCGTTGCCACCATCATCCGTCGTCCCAACTTACAACTTTAGGAGAGATCCACGCATTGACCTTGCCAGACACAGCTGTTGTCGACGCCACGACGACCAGACAACACAATCACCCTGCAGGCGTCCATCGCCGAGACCCCGCTGCGCCACGCCGCCGAGACCCGCCGTCATCGACCTGGTAGATGCCACACCGCACCAACTCCTGATCCAGATCGCGGCCAATACTAACCTAACAGTGTCCACCAATCAGCTATCTCCCAAGAGGGCGCCTTCAAGAAGAGAATGGCGTCAACGATGCGGTCGCCACACACCATAGTTAGGACTTTCACTCAAAGACAAATAATGTGATAGAGGTGGAAGGACGAACGTCTAAAAAAAAACGGCACCCTCGGAAGTGTAAATGAACTGTTAATTAATCCTCTCCCTCTATTGCTTATGTACCTGCTACAGTTTGTCCGTACTCCCGTGGAATCCATCGTGAGCATGATTCCCTCCAATAATTCCGACCGGCAGTAAACAAATGAAGTACTCCAATACTATTATTTGTAGGAGACCAATGAAAAGATTAAGCTTGGATGCAGCTGATCTCATCAAAGATTTACTATACATAGTGGACCGAGTGTCCATCTGATCAGAAAAACAACCATTGGAGAGCTTGGATCAAGAGGATGGAAATGGAGGCTTCCGTCTTGGCAGCTCTGGCGGCAGTAGTCGTTGCTTCCATCTTCTTGGTATTGCCACACCTGAGAAAGCAGAGCCCATCTCAGGACGATCGGCGCCGCCAGCTGCCTCCGGGCTCCTTCGGCCTCCCCGTCGTCGGCCAGACGGTCGGCCTACTGCGCGCCCTCCGCGCCAACACCGCCGAGGCATGGCTCCGGCGCTGGGCCTCCGAGTACGGCACCGTCTCAAAGCTCTCCCTCTTCGGCCTCCCCACGGCCTTGCTCGTCGGCCCCGCCGCCAACAAGTTCCTCTTCGCCAGCACCGCGCTCACCGCCAAGACCACCACCTCCTTCAACAGCATGGTCGGCAGGCGCAACATCCGAGAGCTGGCCGGCGACGACCACCGCCGCGTAAGGGCCATGATGGTCCAGTTCCTCAAGCTGGACAGCGTCAGGAGCTACGTCGCCAGCATGGACGACGAGGTCCGGCACCACATCCGCGCCCACTGGGACGGCCGCGCAACCGTCGCGGTGATGCCGTCGATGAAGTCGCTCACCTTCGACATCATGTGCACCGTCATCTTCGGGCTCGGGAGAGCCGAGCACGCCGCCGTGAGGCGGGAGCTCTCGGCGGAGTTCCAGCAGCTGGTGAGGGGCATCTGGGCGATCCCGGTGAACCTGCCTTTCACCTCCTACGGCAAGTGCCTCGCCGCGAGCCGGCGAGGCCGGCGAGCTGTCGCGGCAGTCATCGGCGAGAAGCGCGCCAAGCTGGAGAGCGGGCACAGCTCGCCGTTCGACGACCTCATGACCCACATGCTCGCCGAGGGGCTAGCCGACGAGGATATCATCGACAACGTCATGTTCATGATGGTAGCGGCGCACGACACCACGGCCACCCTCCTCACCTTCCTCCTCCGTCACCTCGACGGCAACAGGGAGGCCTACGGCAGGGTCGTGGCAGAGCAACAAGAGGTCGCGAGGAGCAAGGCTCCGGGGAAAGCTCTGTCATGGGACGACCTCGGCAAGATGAAGTACACATGGTCGGCGGCGATGGAGACCCTGCGCCTGGTGCCTCCGGTGTTCTCCCTGCTCAAGAGGGCGGTCGAGGACGCGGAGTTCGACGGCCACCTCATCCCCAAGGGCTGGCAGGTGCTGGGGGCGATGAACATGACGCAGTGGGACCCGGCCATCTTCCCGGAGCCCGGCAGGTTCGAGCCGGCGAGGTTCGAGAGCCCGGCACCGCCCTACAGCTTCGTGGCGTTCGGCGGCGGCGCGACCGTATGCCCGGGAAACGAGTTCGCTAGGGTGGAGGCGCTGGTGGCCATGCACTACATCGTCACCGGGTTCAGGTGGAAGCTCGCCGACGGCTGCGACGGCAGCTTCTCCCGGTACCCGCTGCCGTCCCCGGCTCAGGGCCTCCTCATCGACATCGAGCCAATGGACACAGCCACCACAGGTGCAGCAGGCATCACCAAATGATCTCGAAGAATCCCGTAGCAGATCTGAATGGTGCACCAACACCATTCAGCTCTATGATTTCCATGTTAAATGTACGATTACAGATACTAATTTGCAGTGAAGCGTAAATATTTCTCGCCGTTCTTGAAAGGAATTTCGGCAATTGTCATCAGTTTAATGTTCGAAATGCCCTCGGAATCGTACTGGAGTTGGAGCGTGGTTATTCTGCGGTCTGTCTCGATAGTATGTGCGGCACAGATTTAGTTATGGTAGCTCAGCCTCCCGTCCGGGGAGACGGCAACCAAACACTCGGAGATGATCATATGTGGGGTGGAGCCCATGCAATTGGAAGTAAGGTGTGTTACCATGAATGGCTCGAGAGGGGCGTCGATTGAGAAGGTAGGTGGCCGTGTGAAGCGTTTCAACCCAAAACGGAGGGGTAAACTTAGCTTGGAGAAGTAAAGTACGAACGATGTCGTTGGTGGTACGGAGAAGACGCTCGGCCTTCCCGTTCTGGGGTGAAGTGTGGGGACAAGAGAAACGGTAAACGATGTCGTTGGTGGAGAAGAAGGAGCGTAGGTCATGATTGATGAACTCTCCGCCGTTATCGCATTGTAGGGCCTTAATGACTACATTGTATTGGGTTTTAACATAGGAAAAGAAACATTGAAGAATGGTGGATGTGTCTGATTTCGTGGCGCAAGGGAAAAGTCCATGAAAAATGTGAGTAGTCATCAAGTACAACTAAGTAGTATTGGTAACCGGAGAAGCTCACAACCGGAGAGGTCCATAAATCACAATGAATTAAATTAAAGGGAGCAAATGTGCGACTAGTAGAAGAAGTAAAAGGGAGACGGGGTTGGCGTCCAAGTTGACACGCATCACACGGCATATGAGGTTTATTACAAGGTAGAAGAAAATCATGTGCTATGGAAGTAAAAGATTGAGCACTAGGGTGGCCAAGCCTCCGGTGCCATACATCACCATCGGAGACAGTAGTGGTGAAGGTAGCGCGCCAAGCCTTGTTATTGCCGAAAAAGGGGTAGAGGTCGCCGGAGCTAGCGGAGATCAGGAGGACCTTCCGAGTGCGAAGATCCTTCACAAGAAAGCCAAAAGGGTAAAATTCAATTGAACAAGAATTGTCTTTGGTGAATTGACGAACAGATATGAGACTAGTAGTGACATGTGGGGAGAAAAGAACATCACGTAAGTAAAAATTAGACGGGGCAAGAGTGGTGGATCCAGTGGCATGAATGGGCATATGGCTACCATTGCCTACAACAATGCTAGATAAATTATGCTTTAATGAAGAATTCGAGAGGTTGAGGTTACCAGGGTTGCCGGTCACGTGATGGGAGGCGCCGCTGTCGAGGTACCAGTCGTTGGGGGAGGAACCATTGGCGGGAACCCTTGCGCACTGTATGCGGCATGGAGCATGGCAAGATGATCCCACGATGGTTGCTGGTACGGCGCTGGCGCAGGGTAGGCTGAGTGCTGCATGGAGTAGGCGTGTGCATGCGAGCCTGGACGTGGACCAAGGACGCCAGCAGAGTTCGGAGGAGTCCAACCAGGGCAGGGAGGCGGGATGGCCATGCCGTATGGAGCGAAGAAGCCGAGGTAAGGGTTGTAGGGTGGGACGGAGTCGCGGCCACCCTGGTCACCACGCCCACGTCCACGTCCGCGGCCGCGGCCGCGACCGCATTCACCGCCATCGCCCTGGCGAGGGTTGTTGCCGCGTCCGTTTGACTGTCCTTGGCCGCGCTTGGGGGCGCGCGCTTGGGGGCGATCTGTCCTGTCGTCCGAACGGGACCCGGGGCCGCCGGTGGTGGAGCCGGAGGGACTGGAGGGGCTGCCGATGCCGTGAACGGCGAGGACCGTGGAGGGGGCCTCGGAGGCGCGTTGGGCGAGGTTCTCCTCGGCAAGCTTCACCCGCGAGAAGACCGTCTCAAACGGCGGCAAGGGGACAGTGTCACCCAAGACGACGCGGATGGTGTCGAGGCGCTGATCGAGGCCGTGAAGGAACTGGGTGGTGAGGTCAATCTCGGTGACGGCATGGTCGATGTCGGCGAGACCGGCGGTGAGCAGCTTCATGCGGTGGACATACTCATCGACGGAGAGATCACCCTGCTTGAGGTTCTGGTACTGGCGATTGAGGATCATGTAGCGCGCAGCACGGTTGGCGAGAAAGTAGTTCTGAATGCGAGTCCATAGGGCGTGGGTGGTGGCGGCACCGATCACGTGATCGACGATGGAGTCGGCAAGGGTAGAGTACATCCACAGGGCGACGTGAGTATCGAGTGATGGGGTCATGTACCTAGGGTAGGGTCACGAACCTGATCTAAGTACCTTACCCAAGGACACCCTTAGAAGAAGTCGCCTTCCAGTCGACCAACGAGAGACTCACTCGACTGACTTGAAGGACTCGACCACGAAGACTCACTCGACCACCAGGAGGTCAAGAGGCACTCCGCACTGCAACGGCCTGTAATTAAGTAGGCTTTATGATAGTAAAGACACTTTATGTGGGGCGTTACCAGTAACGCCCCAGACTTAACTCACCTTAAACCCTCTCCTACGTGGGCTGGCTGGGGTCCTGGCGCACTCTATATAAGCCACCCCCCTCCACAGGCAGAGGGGTTCGGCACCTTGTAACTCATACACTCATAATCCACTCGACCGCCTCCGAGCTCCGAGACGTAGGGCTATTACTTCTTCCGAGAAGGGCCTGAACTCGTACATCCCTTGTGTTTACAACCTCTCCATAGCTAGGACCTTGCCTCTCCATACCTACCCCCCACTCTACTGTCAGGCTTAGAACCACGACAGTTGGCGCCCACCGTGGGGCAGGTGTTTTAGCGATTTTGTGGAGAAGTTGCGATTCTTCCGAGTACTTTCATCATGGTGTCTGCTGGAGTTTTGGTCGGGGGTCAAGAGATCCGTCTCGGCACTCTCACCTTCATCGCCGACGACTCCGCGTGGCTCCAGGAGGCTCCACTCGACGTAGATGCGCTCCCCGTCCGCGGTGCGACGCATTTTCGTGCATGTGTCCGCGGCATTCTGTTGCGGCAACCGTCGACCCAGTATCGGTCGGCTCCTCCATCGTCCACCCTCCCGGTCTCCCGCCAGCACAAGCGCTCGGGCCGGTCGAGGCTTCAGCGATGGGTGAGGCACGCGGTGGCTCGCCAATCGGCCACCACCCAAGTTGCGGCAATCGAGCCCGACGAATCTCTCTACGGCTTGTTCGATCTGTCGACTGGCTCCGTAGAGACTGCATCCGAGTGCGGTAGCAGTGATCCAGCGGCGGAAATCTTGATGGTCGACGGGCCCCGCAGTCCCCCTGGCTTCGCCCGTGATGATGGAGCAGGTGACGGAGGCGACCCCGCATGACGCCACGAAGAGTACCAGCCCGAGCCACTCGACTTTCTGCAAAGAGAGGAACTTCGCCGCAGGAACGTGGATGCCCTGCGTACTCCCATCGCAGGAGAAACCCCCGAGGCTCGTGCCTTGGAGGAGGCGCGTCTGGCCAATTTGGCCGAGCGCACTCGACTGGAGAACCTTCAGCGAGCACTCGACGAGCGCGCGCGGCAACGAGTTCCCGACACCAGTCGACGTCAACTCTTCCCGCCGACTCAGGTATATCGAACCCCAATTCAGAATTTAGCAGCTGCAACCCGTATAGCAGAGTCCATCCAGCCTTCGCAGTCGGAAGCTGGCAGAGGTTTGCTGCAGATCAGGGATCTGCTCCGGGCAGCAGGAGATCAGAATTCAGCCGTGTCTCAGTCGCGCAACAGAATTCACAGTCGATCCGTCACTGTGAATACGGTTCAGTCGGCTCACAGCCCCAGATCGCCTCCGCGGCGTGAAGGGCGCGAGAATCGGCGAGATCAATATGGCGACAGACTCGACCGAGATGATAGGCGTCGAGTGCCCAATTCCCCTCCGAGGGGTGGGTCTTACACTCCTCGACAGCCAGATGACAGGCGCCAGTACAGTACAGGGCGAAGGGTTCCAGTCGACCCCAGAGAACCAGGCTTCGACGCGCGATCCATTATCGTGCAAGGTTTGGTCGACCGGAACAGAGCCCATCGGGGCGGACTCAACAGAGATGCGCCCACAAGCAGTCGAATGCATATTTCTGGTCCTGAATGTTTCAGCAGAGCTATCAGAGCCGCAGTTATCCCTCCCAATTTCAGGTTGGCAACAGGAGTCAGCAAGTTCACTGGTGAGTCTAAGCCTGAAACTTGGCTTGAAGACTACCGAGTGGCAGTTCAGATTGGTGGTGGGAACGACGAGGTGGCCATGAAGCATTTGCCCCTCATGCTGGAAGGTTCTGCCAGGGCGTGGTTGACTCAATTACCTCCTAGCAGCATTTACGCTTGGGAAGATCTGTCCCGAGTGTTCATCAGAATGTTTGAAGGGACTTGCAAGCGACCAGATGGATTGACAGAGTTGCAAGTCTGCGTGCAGAAGGCTAACGAGACTCTCAGAGAGTATATTCAGAGGTGGATCACTTTGCACCACACTGTAGAGAATGTGTCTGATCATCAGGCAGTCTGCGCCTTCAAAGATGGCGTCAAGAACAGAGAACTGAGTTTGAAGTTTGGTCGAACCGGTGACATGACCTTGAGTCGGATGATGGAGATTGCTACCAAGTACGCCAACGGCGAAGAAGAAGACCGACTCCGAAGCGGCAAGCACAAGCCGAGTCAGTCGGAAAAAGGAAACACCAGTCGGAAACAGAAGCGGAAGGCTGAACCGGCAGCTCCTGGAGAGGCTCTGGCCGTGACTCAAGGAAAGTTTAAGGGGAAACCAAAAGGATCCTGGAACCCCAAGAAGGTAAAGGATAAAGAAGGGAACGATGTAATGGATATGCCATGTCACATCCATACAAAGAAAGACGAAGAGGGGAATATCATCTACCCGAAGCACACCACTCGCCAATGTCGACTCCTGATCCAGCAGTTTCAGGGAAAACAGTCTAAGGACAAGGAGAAGGAGTCAGACAAGGCCGAAGACAAGGAGGACAGTGAGGAAGGATATCCAGATATCAACTCCACTCTGATGATCTTTGCAGATGTGGAAAGCAGGAGTCGACTGAAAGTCATTAACCGAGAGGTGAACATGGTTGCCCCAGCAAAAGCAAATTATCTGAAATGGTCTCAAACACCCATCACATTCGACCAATCTGATCACCCGACTCATATTGCCACCCCTAGGAGGCAAGCTTTGGTGGTCGATCCAGTTGTCGAAGGCACTCGACTGACAAAGGTGCTGATGGATGGTGGAAGCGGGCTAAACTTGTTGTATGCAGACACACTGAAAGGAATGGGCATTCCGATGTCCCGACTGAGCACTAGTAACATGAGCTTTCATGGAGTTATACCAGGGAAGAAGGCCGAGTCACTCGGCCAAATAGCTTTGGATGTGGTGTTTGGTGATTCGAAACATTTTCGCAAAGAAAAGTTGACGTTTGAGGTCGTGGATTTTCAGAGTGCATATCATGCCATTTTGGGGAGACCAGCTTACGCACGGTTCATGGCTCGACCATGCTACATGTACCTCAAATTGAAGATGCCCGGCCCCAAAGGAGTGATCACTGTCACCGGTGATCGGAAAAAGGCAGAAGAGTGCTTTCAGAAGGGCTCCAAGATTGCCGATTCCCAGGTGACAGCGGTCGAGTTCGAAGAATACAAGCAAAACGCAGATCCGAGTGACTTGCTGCGATCAAAGAAACCCGCCACAGAGTCTGCATTCCAGTCGTCCGGTGAGACGAAGCCTGTTCACATTCACCCGACCGACCCCGATGCAGCTCCGACCCGCATCTCCACAACACTCGACCCAAAATAGGAAGAAGCGCTCATCCAGTTCCTCCGTGAGAACTGGGACATTTTTGCATGGAAGCCCGCTGACATGCCAGGTGTTCCCAGGGGACTGGCTGAGCATCGCCTACGAGTCGACTCATCTGCAAAACCAGTCAAAGAGCATCTTCGGCGGTCTGTCGTCCAGAAGAGAAAAGCCATTGGTGAAGAAGTGGCTCGACTGTTGGCGGCCGGATTTATCCGAGAGATATACCACTCCGAGTGGCTCGCTAATGTCGTCATGGTTCCTAAGAAGGACAAGTCGCTCCGAATGTGCATTGATTTCAAGCACATCAACCGGGCCTGCCCGAAAGATCATTTTCCTCTCCCTCGCATAGATCAAATTGTTGACTCGACCGCGGGATGCGAGAGGCTATCTTTTTTAGATGCCTACTCCGGGTACCACCAGATCCGTCTGTACGGAACCGACGAGGTAAAAACAGCTTTCATCACTCCATTCGGGTGCTTCTGCTATATCACCATGCCATTCGGCCTCAAGAATGCCGGAGCCACATTTATGCGAATGATTCAGAAGTGTCTACTCACTCAAATCAGTCGGAATGTGGAAGCATATATGGATGATATCATTGTCAAATCACGAAAAGGTTCCGACCTGCTCGCTGATCTCGCCGAAACATTTGCCAACCTCAGAAGATATGATATCAAGCTCAATCCATCAAAGTGCACATTTGGAGTTCCTGGTGGCAAGTTACTCGGTTTTCTCGTTTCCGAACGGGGAATCGACGCTAACCCAGAGAAGATTGGCACTATTCTCCGAATGAAACGCCCTGTGCGAGTGCACGATGTCCAGAAGCTTACTGGATGCTTGGCCGCATTAAGTCGATTCATCTCACGACTCGGTGAAAAGGCATTGCCTCTTTACCGACTGATGAAGAAGACAGACAAGTTCGAGTGGACTCCAGAAGCTGATGCAGCGTTTGCCGAGCTAAAAGCTCTGCTCTCCACCCAGCCGGTGCTTGCTGCTCCAATCAGCAAAGAGCCTCTGTTGCTCTATATCGCAGCCACAGGACAAGTCGTCAGTACTGTGCTAACGGTTGAGCGGGAAGAAGAAGGAAAAGCTCTCAAAGTTCAGCGCCCAGTGTATTATTTGTCTGAAGTCTTGACTCCATCCAAGCAGAGATATCCTCATTATCAGAAGCTTGTGTATGGAATATACATGACCACAAAGAAGGTTGCTCATTATTTTTCTGATCATTCCATCACAGTCGTCAGCGACGCTCCACTATCAGAGATTTTGCACAACAGAGATGCAACTGGTCGAGTGGCCAAATGGGCGATTGAACTTCTTCCCCTTGATATCAAGTTTGAGGCAAAGAAAGCCATTAAGTCCCAGGCAATAGCAGATTTCCTCGCCGAGTGGATTGAACAACAGCAGCCGACTGAAGTTCACTCGGAGCATTGGACCATGTTTTTTGATGGCTCTAAGATGTTGAATGGTTCCGGTGCTGGGGTTGTCCTGGTTTCCCCCAGAGGAGATAAGCTCAGATATGTGCTCCAGATTCACTTTGATTCCTCCAACAATGAGGCAGAATACGAGGCCCTCTTATATGGGTTGCGCATGGCCATTTCACTCGGCGTCCGTCGCCTGATGGTCTATGGCGACTCGGATTTAGTGGTCAATCAGGTGATGAAAGAGTGGGACGTGAGAAGCCCAGCCATGACTGGATACTGCAGTGCAGTGAGGAAGCTGGAAAAGAAGTTCGAGGGGTTGGAACTCCATCATATACCCCGACTGAAAAATCAAGCAGCTGATGATCTAGCAAAGATAGGTTCCAAGAGAGAAGCCATTCCGAGTGGTGTGTTCTTGGAGCATATACACACTCCGTCAGTCAAAGAAGATCCTTTCACCGAAGAAACTCCACAACCCAAGAGTGCCACAGATCCGACTGAAGTTGAAGTCCCAACGGTCGTCGACTTGATCATGGAGGTTTTGGTGGTCATTCCCGACTGGACAGTTCCGTATGTCGCATATATCCTGAGAAAAGAGCTTCCGGAGGATGAGGAAGAGGCTCGACAGATCGTCCGTCAATCTAAGGCCTTTACCGTAATCAAAGGACAATTATACAGAGAAAGCGTGACTGGAGTTGGTCAGAAGTGCATAACACCAGAAGAAGGTCGACTCATCCTCAATGACATTCACTCGGGGACCTGTGGTCATCATGCGTCCTCTCGGACCATCGTGGCCAAAGCATACCGAGCCGGATTTTACTGGCCAAAGGCGAATGAGATGGCAAAAGATATAGTGGATAAGTGCGAGGGATGTCAGTTCTACTCGAATATGTCGCACAAGCCTGCGTCGGCCCTGAAGGCCATCCCACTCGTCTGGCCTTTCGCAGTATGGGGACTGGACATGGTCGGTCCTTTGAGAACAGGACGAAGTGGCTTCACGCATGTACTGGTGGCAGTCGACAAGTTCACCAAGTGGATCGAGGCTAAACCAATCAAGAGCCTTGACACCGGTACTGCTGTTAGCTTCATCAGGGAACTAATATTCAGATATGGAGTCCCGCACAGCATCATTACGGATAATGGGTCGAACTTTGACTCAGAGGAATTCAGAGATTTCTGCAACTCCCAAGGCACACGGGTCGACTACGCTTCAGTCGCCCATCCGCAGTCGAATGGACAAGCAGAGCGAGCTAATGGACTGATTCTTAAGGGATTGAAGCCTCGACTGATGCGTGATCTCAAACACGCGGCTGGAGCTTGGGTAGATGAACTTCCCTCAGTGCTTTGGGGGCTGCGGACCACACCTAATCGGTCGACCGGAAGAACTCCATTCTTCTTGGTCTACGGAGCTGAAGCAGTCTTGCCGAGTGATCTTCTCCACAATGCTCCTCGAGTTGAAATCTACAACGAAGCAGAGGCTGAACAAGCGCGGCAGGACGCAGTCGACCTTTTAGAGGAAGAAAGGGAGATGGCTCTGATCCGGTCGACCATCTACCAACAAGATTTGCGTCGTTTCCACGCCAGAAATGTGAGAGGTCGAGCCTTCCAGGAAGGGGATTTAGTTCTCCGAGTGGATCAGCACAAACCACACAAGCTTGCTCCTTCTTGGGAAGGCCCCTTCATCGTCACCAAAGTCCTCCACAACGGGGCGTACCGTCTTTACAACGTCGAGCATAATATCGACGAGCCCCGAGCTTGGAACGCGGAGCTACTCCGCCCAATTTACACTTAAGTTTTATCACTCGGATGAGTTGCAATAAAGTACTTCTGTAGTTCATGGACCTCAAAATAATAGTGTCATAGTTCCTCCATAATTTCTGTCACTTTTTATTTTTGTCCACATAAAATTCCCCCTCAGTGGGTGACTTAGCCGCGAATCCGTTTCGCCTAAGTTTGTAAAAATCCTACCGAGTGGTGAGCCAGACTCTCACTCGGAGGCTTAGCTGCGAATCCGTTTCGCCTAAGTTATCAAAATCCTACCGAGTGGTAAGCCAGATTTTCACTCGGGGGCTTAGCTGCAGCCCTGTGCTCGCCTAAGTTGTAAAAATCCTACCGAGTGGAGAGCAACCCTCTCACTCGGGGGCTTAGCTGCAGTCCAAGCACTCGCCTAAGTTACAAAAATCCTACCGAGTGAAGAGCAACCCTCTCACTCGGGGGCTTAGCTGCAGTCCAAGCACTCGCCTAAGTTATAAAAATCCTACCGAGTGAAGAGCAACCCTCTCACTCGGGGGCTTAGCTGCAGCCCTGTGCTCGCCTAAGTTATCTAAATCCTACCGAGTGAAGAGCAACCCTCTCACTCGGGGGCTTAGCTGCAGTCCAAGCACTCGCCTAAGTTATAAAAATCCTACCGAGTGAAGAGCAACCCTCTCACTCAGGGGCTTAGCTGCAGCCATGTGCTCGCCTAAGTT
>NC_041384.1:624547986-624650524 GCF_002162155.2 Triticum dicoccoides | reverse complement strand
TAAGTTATAAAAATCCTACCGAGTGAAGAGCAACCCTCTCACTCGGAGGCTTAGCTGCAGCCCTGTGCTCGCCTAAGTTACAAAAATCCTACCGAGTGAAGAGCAACCCTCTCACTCGGAGGCTTAGCTGCAGCCCTGTGCTCGCCTAAGTTACAAAAATCCTACCGAGTGAAGAGCGACCCTCTCACTCGGAGGCTTAGCTGCAGCCCAGTGCTAGCCTAAGTTATCAAAATCCTACCGAGTGAAGAGTAAACCTCTCACTCGGGGGCTTAGCTGCGGCCCGGTGCTCGCCTAAGTTATAGAAATCCTACCGAGTGGTAAGCCGGGCTTCCACTTGGAGCCTTAGCCGCAGCCCAGTGCTCGCCTAAGTGGACTAAAGAATAAGTCGATTGCGGTAAAGGCGCCTTGCTTTGAACCCGCAAAATACATTTCGATCCAAAGGCAATCATGTTCAAGCACCAAATTCAAGTTTGAATCGATATCTAAAGGAACCGAAAGTGCTCAGGCGTTAAGCCTGTTAAGGTTTATCGGTTACAATTCCACTCGGCATACCGAGGCAAATTTAAAGCGTCGAGCCAGAAGAAGTTTTTTACCCCTCCTGTGGAGGGCTGGAAGGTGCAACGAATTCATCAAGGTCAATTCCGTCGGCGATCCGAGTGGCAGCTGCAAGGAAAGTTTCCATAAAGGACCTGAAGTCGTGTTTCTTGGTGTTGGCCACCCGAAGAGCCGCCAGCTTCTCTTCTCGCGCATCTTTACAGTGGACTCGGGCCAGACACAGAGCGACATCTGCACCACACCGAGCCGAGGACTTCTTCCATTCCTGCACTCGACCAGGGATCGTGTTCAAGCGAGCCATCAGCGACTCAAGGTCATTCTGAAGTGTCTCCTCAGGCCAGAGCGTCGAGTCGATGCGAGATGTGGCGGCCTTCAGCCTTGCGAGATAGTCCACGACAGCTGCAACACGAGACTCCAGTCGGAAAACATCCATGGCAACTTCGTCGTTCACCGAAGAATTGACGGGGTCGAGGTTTGGCTCCAGCCGGCTAGTTTCTTCTTCAAAGTTTTGACAAAATTCTGCAAGGATGATCACTAAGTCAAGGGGATGGTCGAATGGAAAAACCACAATTGGAAATGTTTGCCAAGCATAGAGGTTTACCTTCAAGCATAAGAAACAGCTTCTTGGCAAGACCACTCAGGAAGGCCTCCAGATCAGTTTTCTTCCCAGTCAATTTGCTGACTTGGTCGGTCAAGGCAGCTTTACCAGTTTTCAGTCGACTGACCTCCTTGTTGGCGATCCCAAGAGCAGCTTTCAGATTGGTATTGTCTTGTTCAAGCTTGGTGACTGAAGCTAACTTCTCGTCAGCAAGCTTGATCTTCTCAGCTAGTTCAAGGTCTTTCTTCTGTTGGGCCTCCCTTACCTTACCTGCAAGTTACAGCAAGATCAGATTTTGAAACAAGCAAGGGGAAAAGCAGTCGTCAGGATCTCACCAAACATACCTTCGGTCTCCTCCTTTGCCTTTGTCAGCTTCTCCTGAACCAGCTTCAGGCTCAGCTCGAGTTGAGTGTGCTTGTTTTTCAGCTCAGAGTAGCGAGCCACAAGATCACAAGAGTTCTGCGAAGAACCAATCGACTAAATGTCAAATATAATTCACTTCCGAGTGAAAAAGGAAAAAACACACGTTTCTAAGACTACAGCCGAATACAAGCATTCGACCGTAGTCTCGGGGACTACACCCAGTGGGTGCACTCAGCGTGCCCCCACTAATCCTGTTGAAGACAAAGTCGACCAGTCGACCTCAAAAAAAAAGAAGAAGAAGGGAGATGTATTCTTTAAGACTGTAATCAACTGCAAGCAGTCGACCACAGTCTCGGGGACTACACCCAGTGGGTGCACTCAGCGTGCCCCCACCGGTTTGTGAAATCCAGTCGACATAGTCGACTGACAGAAAGATTGACAGCATAAAGCCTAAGGCCGACTGCCAGCAGTCGACCTTAGCCTTGGGGACTACACCCAGCGGGTGCACTCAGCGAGCCCCCGCTAACACGGAGTTTAATCGACACACCCAGTGGGTGACTACTATAAATTCCGGAAAGGAAAAGTTTTTCGTAGCATATCCAACAGAACAAACGGTGGTCGACTGACCTGAACATTGCTTTGGAGGGCAGAACTGGCGTCATAAGCCGCCTGGCTCGCATCCCGGATGGTCTTCAGCTGCTCCATCATGATTCCCGCCTGGCGTATTGCCTCCTTCGCCGCGCCAGCTTGGTCTTCTGGGACGTGGTGCGTCGTGAAGAGGGAGGGCTGCTGAGCACTCGTCAATGGATCTGCGAAGGACACCATGTGTCGAGTGGTGTTCTCTTCCTCCGCAATCAGAATCTCAGGCGCCGTCACATCCTGAGGCACCTTACTGGCGGACGCTTTCCTACTCCTCCTGCGCTTCAGTGGTTCTTCATCCTCATCATCATCAGGGAGATTGATAACAGTATTGGGTGGAGCTACGAAGAAGAATCAGGATCAGAGATCGCGAGTCAGTCGACTAAGAGCGGCGTTAAGAATACAGTACCTGGTTTCGAAGTTGCTGCGTCCTCCATCTCATGGTCATCAGCCCGGGCTGAGGTTTCAGAAGTAGCAGCACTGCAACTCCAAAGGATCAGTCGACTAACTTCAGCGTCGACCAGAGACAAAGTTCACACAAAATAAGAAAACATAAGCAGCACGATTACCCTGATATGGTGGGGATGGACACCTTCATCTTTGGCAGGAGCTTGATCGGCTTCGACGAGGCCGCCCTAGGCTGCTTCGGCGCCTTTTCAGTCGGCACCGGAGAGGTGGTCCGAGGGCGCTTGGTCGACTGAGCGGCGGTCGCAACCCCCTTACCACGTTCGGTCGAAGGGTCGTGGACAAGCTTCGACCGCCTTTCCGAGCGCGGTGGTACGACCTCCTCCTCCTCTTCCTCCTCGTCTTCAACGTCATCTTCGTCACCGTCATCATCATCATCGTCATCATCATCCTCTGCAACGTCCGAGTCCCATTCCTCCTCGTCCTGGCTCTCGCCCCCACTCGCCTCACCCTCCTCAGTCGGAGCTTGTGCCCCATTGGGCATCGAGTACAGCTTGGTGAGGGCCTAGCAGATATCAAGACAAGGATCAGTCGACCAGTCGGCAGGGTAAACAGAAATGGATGCGACAAGAACGCAGTGAAGAGCAGAGCAAGTGTACCTTGTTTGGATCGCTGTTGTGGTCGAGTGGAGGAATCCTTCTGGCTCCGCGTGGGTTGTCCTTGTTTCCGGTAACGGCTACCATCCATCTTTCCAGAGTGACATCGTCGACTGCTTCTGGATGGACTCGAGTCTCGTCTTCGGTCCCACAGTACAACCACATGCAGTGGCTCCGGAACTGAAGGGGCTGGATGCGACGCCTGAGGAAGACCTCCAGGAGGTCCATGCCCGTCACTCCCTCCCGAACCAACTGCACCACACGCTCCATCAACATCTTCACGTCGGCTTTCTCCTCCGGAATCAACTTCAGAGAGGAGGGCTTGTTCACTCGGTCCATGGTAAACTGTGGGAGTCCACTCGACTGTCCCGGCGTCGACTGGTCCTGGCAGTAGAACCAGGTCGACTGCCAGCCTCTGACTGACTCAGGAAAGGTCATGGGCGGGAAGGTGCTCTTATTCCTCACCTGGATCCCCAGACCCCCACACATTTGGACGACTCGGGTTCTCTCATCACCTGGGCTCGCCTTCTTCACGGTATGAGAGCGACACGTGAATATATGCTTGAACAAACCCCAGTGCGGTCGACAGCCCAGGAAACCCTCACACATGGACACGAACGCGGCAAGATAGGCAATAGAGTTTGGGGTAAAGTGGTGGAGCTGCGCTCCAAAGAAATTCAAGAAGCCACGGAAGAAAATACTCGGCGGCAAGGAAAATCCGCGATCAACATGGGTGGCCAAGAGCACACACTCACCCTCTTCTGGCTGGGGCTGCCATTCCTTCCCCTGAAGCCTCGCAGCTCCATGAGGGATCAAGCCCTCGTTGGCCATGTCGAGGAGGTCTTTCTCTGTGATGGTCGACTGGATCCAGTCTCCTTGGACCCAGCCCTTCGGCAGGCGGGATCTGGACGAGGACCCTCCGCGGCTGGTAGATCTCCCCTTTGCCTTCTCCGACGCCGACGCCTTCTTCGCACGTTCCAGCGCCGCCGTCTTCTCCTTGGCCATGGTTGCCGGCGAGATGCGCGAAGGGAAGTTGTGCGGGGGCGAGAGCGAGCGCGCTGGGCGGGGACGAAGGGAGCAGAGAGAGAGAGAGAATGCTGAGGCGCAGCACAGAAATCCTCGCCGGGCGCATTTATAAGGTCCCTTCCGAGTGGATGACAGGTGGGCCCGGTCGATCTAATCATATCCGGGAGCAGTTATGCAGACGGGATACATGGCGAAGAAAGCGGCACGAAGATCGAGGCGTCTATGTCCCGTCCCATCCGAACGCCGCGGTCCGCTCCACTTCGCGCGCGTCCCCAAATTTCGCATCCCGCGGAATCCGCGAACGGCAGATCGGTCTGTCAGACGCGGGGTTTCCCGCGATCCGTCGCTCGGAGATCGTTGAAGCCCGAAAGACCACTCGACGAAAGAAGAGAATGGATCGAGTCGACTGAAGACAAGTTGCTCACTATCGACGAAGAGATTCTTTGATCCAGAACAACGCACGACCAGAGCGCAAAGGTTAATCGGAAACGACATCAACTCCTTCCTCACTCGAAGCCTCAATCCATTCGGGTGCTAATGATGGGGTCATGTACCTAGGGTAGGGTCACGAACCTGATCTAAGTACCTTACCCAAGGACACCCTTAGAAGAAGTCGCCTTCCAGTCGACCAACGAGAGACTCACTCGACTGACTTGAAGGACTCGACCACGAAGACTCACTCGACCACCAGGAGGTCAAGAGGCACTCCGCACTGCAACGGCCTGTAATTAAGTAGGCTTTATGATAGTAAAGACACTTTATGTGGGGCGTTACCAGTAACGCCCCAGACTTAACTCACCTTAAACCCTCTCCTACGTGGGCTGGCTGGGGTCCTGGCGCACTCTATATAAGCCACCCCCCTCCACAGGCAGAGGGGTTCGGCACCTTGTAACTCATACACTCATAATCCACTCGACCGCCTCCGGGCTCCGAGACGTAGGGCTATTACTTCTTCCGAGAAGGGCCTGAACTCGTACATCCCTTGTGTTTACAACCTCTCCATAGCTAGGACCTTGCCTCTCCATACCTACCCCCCACTCTACTGTCAGGCTTAGAACCATGACATCGAGCTCAAGATACTGGGAGTCAGCATTGGGTGGTGGTGGGTGTTCGATGAGGTAGCTGACGCCGTAGCGGAGGAGGACCGAGGGAGTCCTGGATTAGGGGGTGTCCGGATGGCCGGACTATACCTTCAGCCGGACTCCTGGACTATGAAGATACAAGATTGAAGACTTCGTCCCGGGTCCGGAAGGGACTTTCCTTGGCGTGGAAGGCAAGCTTGGCGATACGGATATGTAGATCTCCTACCATTGTAACCAACTTTGTGTAACCCTAACCCTCTCCAGTGTCTGTATAAACCGGAGGGTTTTAGTCCGTAGGACAAGATACAGAACAACAATCATACCATAGGCTAGCTTCTAGGGTTTAGCCTCTCCAATCTCGTGGTAGATCTACTCTTGTACTACCCATATCATCAATATTAATCAAGCATGACGTAGGGTTTTACCTCCATCAAGAGGGCCCGAACCTGGGTAGAACTTCGTGTCCCTTGCCTCCTGTTACCATCCGACCTAGACGCACAGTTCGGGACCCCCTACCCGAGATCCGCCGGTTTTGACACCGACAAGGACCATGAGAAAGAATGATTTCCACTTATGGTAGTTGTGCTCAGCAGGGTTCAAGAGGAATTTGATATGGTTGGAGATGTGGTCGTTGAAGATGGGGTGGCGAGCAGGGGGCGCCGGTGGTGTTGGGGGTAGCGGCGCGGTGGAGGAGAAGAGGGGTGCAAAGGTGGATCCAGAAGCGGCGGAGGAGCCGCTGAAGGCCGCGGGGGTTGTGCCGAAGACGAACGGTGGAGAGGTGGCCGGAGCAGTGGCGGAGGAGGTGCCGAAAGAGGTGGCCGAGAGGGAGCTCGGCGAGGAGGCAGCACGAGTGGCGGCGGAGGAGGAAGAGCTTAGGTCGTTGGCCATGGCGGTCCTTGTGTCTGATACCAAGCTGAACGATGGAATTGATGATCTCGTGTTACATCGTCTGTTACAGGGAGTATACATACATGGCAAGCCCAGAAAAATAGGCACGCAGGCCCGGGCATGATTGTTGAGATCCTACAATCTAGGAACTATACAAGGAAACGTGACAGCCTTTACATACAACACAATTTCATGTTAACAGGCAGTAATCTAGATCGAAGCTCTATAAAATCCGTTTTGATGGATGAATTTGAGGAGAATCGAAACCCGAAAGACCAACTTGAAGATGTGACGCTGCCATCAGGCTGAACATAGTCTCTGTGAGAAAATAAACTAATCTAAGCTATTAGCTGGAGCCAAGGCATCAAGATTCCTCTCCGTCACTGGACACCGGAGCAACAAGCAAAGGAGACAAGAATCCACTGGCTAGTTGACAAATGAGACGAGAATCCACAGGCTAGTTGACAGAGCCGGAAGGGATTAGATTTACAGCAGCGGCCGCTTACATGGAGCGCATGAAAAGTCACCTTTTCGGTTTACATCATGTCTTTTTCACCGAAAGAATCAAGTTATGTATGTCAGTCACAAGGTAAAAAGAAATTGTGTTAATTTTTTTGTGATCATAAATGATGTTGGAAATATGCCCTAGAGGCAATAATAAAATGGTTATTATTGTATTTCCTTGTTCATGATAATTGTCTATTGTTCATACTATAATTGTATTAACCGGAAACCGTAATACATGTGTGAATACATAGACCACAACATGTCCCTAGTAAGCCTCTAGTTGACTAGCTCGTTGATCAATAGATGGTCATGGTTTCCTGACCATAAACATTGGATGTCATTGATAACGGGATCACATCATTAGGAGAATGATGTGATGGACAAGACCCAATCTTAAGCGTAGCACAAGATCGTGTAGTTCGTTTGCTAAAGCTTTTCTAATGTCAAGTATCATTTCCTTAGACCATGAGATTGTGAAACTCCCAGATGCTGTAGGAATGCTTTGGGTGCACCAAACGTCACAACGTAACTAGGTGGCTATATAGGTGCACTACAGGTATCTCCGAAAGTGTCTGTTGGGTTGGCACGAATCAAGACTGGGATTTGTCACTCCATATGACGGAGAGGTATCTCTGGGCCCACTCGGTAATGCATCATCATAATGAGATCATTGTGACTAAGTAGTTGGTCACGGGATCATGCATTACGGAACGAGTAAAGTGACTTGCTGGTAACGAGATTGAACAAGATATTGGGATACCGACGATCGAATCTCGGGCAAATAACGTACTGATTGACAAAGAGAATTGTATACGGGATTGCTTGAATCCTCAACATCGTGGTTCATCCGATGAGATCATCGTGGAATATGTGGGAGCCAACATGGGTATCCAGATCCCGCTGTTGGTTATTGGCCGGAGAGTTGTCTCGGTCATGTCTGCATGATTTCCGAACCCGTAGGGTCTACACACTTAAGGTCCCATGACGCTAGGGTTATAGGGAAAGTCTGTACGTGGTTACCGAATGTTGTTCGGAGTCCCGGATGAGATCCCGGATGTCACGAGGAGTTCCAGAATGGTCCGAAGGTAAAGAATAATATATAGGAAGTGAGGTTTTGACCACCAAAAGTGTTTCGGGCGTCACCGGTAATGTATCGGGACCACAGGAGGGTTCCGGGGGTCCACCGGGAGGGGCCCCCGGAGGCTTGCATGGGCCAAGAGTGGGAAGGGACCAACCCCTGAGTGGGCTGGTGCGCCTCCCACCAGGGCCCAAGGCGCAGCTAGGAGGAGAAAGGGGGAAACCCTAGGCGAAGATGGGCCTAAGGCCCACCCTAGGGCGCGCCCCCCTCTCCCCCTCTTGGCCGCCCCCCTCCATCCCATCTAGGGCTGCCACCCCCCTAGGGGTGGGAACCCTAGAGGGGGCGCACCCTCCTCCCCTCCTCCTATAAATAGTGGGGGTTTTGGGGCTGCCCAACACACGAGTCTCTCTCCCTCTTGGCGCAGTCCTACCCCTCTCCCTCCTCGTCTCTTGCAGTGCTTGGCGAAGCCCTGCTGGCGTGCCACGCTCTTCCACCATCACGACGCCGTTGTGCTGCTGCTGGACGGAGTCTTCCCCACCCTCTCCCTCTCTCCTTGCTGGATCAAGGCGCGGGAGACGTCCCCGGGCTGTACGTGTGTTGAACGCGGAGGCGCCGTTGTTCGGCGCTTAGATCGGAATCGACCGCGATCTGAATCGCTGCGTGTACGACTCCACCAACCGCGTTCTTGTAACGCTTTCGCTTAGCTATTTTCAAGGGTATGAAGATGCACTCCCTCTCTCTCGTTGCTAGTATCTCCTAGATTGATCTTGGTGACACGTAGGAATTTTTTTGAATTATTGCTACGTTACCCAACGGTAGCATCATGAGCTAGGTCTATGCGTAGATTCTATGCACGAGTAGAACACAAAGTAGTTGTGGGCGATGATTTGTTCAATTTGCTTACCGTTACTAGTCTTATCTTGATCCGGCAGCATTGTGGGATGAAGCGGCCCGGACCAACCTTACACGTACGCTTACGTGAGACTGGTTCCACCGACTAACATGCACTTGATGCATAAGGTGGCTGGCGGGTGTCTGTCTCTCCCACTTTAGTCGGATCGGATTCGATGAAAAGGGTCCTTATGAAGGGTAAATAGCAATTGGCATATCACCGTTGTGGTTTTGCGTAGGTAAGAAATGTTCTTGCTAGAAACCCATAGCAGCCACGTAAAGCATGCAACAACAATTAGAGGACGTCTAACTTGTTTTTGCAGGGTATGCTATGTGATGTGATATGGCCAAAAGGATGTGATGAGTGATATATGTGATGTATGAGATTGATCATGTTCTTGTAATAGGAATCATGACTTGCATGTCGATGAGTATGACAACCGGCAGGAGCCATAGGAGTTGTCTTAATTTATTTATGACCTGCGTGTCAATGTAAACACCATGTAATTACTTTACTTTATTGCTAACCGTTAGCCATAGTAGTAGAAGTAATAGTTGGCGAGGCAACTTCATGAAGGCACGATGATGGAGATCATGGTGTCATGCCGGTGACGATGGTGTTCATGCCGCACCTCGAAGATGGAGATCAAAGGCGCAAGATGATATTGGCCATATCATGTCACTTTATGATTTGCATGTGATGTTTGTCATGTTTACATCTTATTTGCTTAGATCGACGGTAGCATAAATAAGATGATCCCTCACTAAAATTTCAAGAAAGTGTTCCCCCTAACTGAGCACCATTGCGAAGGTTCGTTGTTTCGAAGCACCACATGATGATCGGGTGTGACAGATTCTAACGTTCGCATACAACGGGTGTAAGCCAGATTTACACACGCAACACACTTAGGTTGACTTGACGAGCCTAGCATATACAGACATGGCCTCGGAATATGGAAGACCGAAAGGTCGAACATGAGTCGTATAGAAGATACGATCAACATGCATGAAGATGTTCACCGATGATGACTAGTCCGTCTCACGTGATGATCGGACACGGCCTAGTTGACTCGGATCATGTATCACTTAGATGACTAGAGGATGTCTATGTAAGTGGGAGTTCATTGAATAATTTGATTAGATGAACTTAATTACCATGAACATAGTCAAAAGGTCTTTGCAAATTATGTCGTAGCTCACGCTTTGGTTCTACTGTTTTAGATATGTTCCTAGAAAAAATTTAGTTGAGAGTTGACAGTAGCAATTATGCAGACTGGGTCCGTAAACTGAGGATTGTCCTCATTGCTGCACGGAAGGTGTTGGGGAACGTAGTAATTTAAAAAAATCGTACGCACACGCAAGATCATGGTGATGCATAGCAATGAGAGGGGAGAGTGTTGTCCACGTACCCTCGTAGACCGAAAGCGGAAGCGTTAGCACAACGCGGTTGATGTAGTCGTACGTCTTCATGATCCGACCGATCCAAGTATCGAACGCACGGCACCTCCGAGTTCAGCACACGTTCAGCTCGATGACGTCCCGCGAACTCTGATCCAGCAGAGCTTCACGGGAGAGTTCTGTCAGCATGACGGTGTGGTGACGGTGATGATGTTGCTACCGACGCAGGGCTTTGCCTAAGCACTCCTACGATATGATCAAGGTGGAATATGGTGGAGGGGGGCACCGCACACGGCTGGGAGAGATCAACTGATCAACTTGTGTGTCTATGGGGTGCCCCTGCCCCCGTATATAAAGGAGCAAGGGGGGAGGCGGCCGGCCTAGGAGGAGGGCGCGCCAAGGGGGGAGTCCTACTCCCACCGGGAGTAGGACTCCTCCTTCCCTTGTTGGAGTAGGGGGCTGCACCCCTTGTCCAATTCGGACCAGAGGGGGTGGGCGCGCCTCCTTCCTTTTGGCATCTCTCCTCTATTCCCGTATGGCCCAATAAGGCCTATATACTCCCCGACGAATTCCCGTAACTCTCCGGTACTCCAAAAATACCCGAATCACTCGGAACCTTTCCGATGTCCGAATATAGTCGTCCAATATATCGATCTTTACGTCTCAACCATTTCAAGACTCCTCGTCATGTCCCCGATCTCACCCGGGACTCCGAACTCCTTCGGTACATCAAAACACATAAACTCATAATATAACCGTCATCGAACTTTAAGCGTGCGGACCCTACGGGTTCGAGAACTATGTAGACATGACCGAGACACGTCTCCGGTCAATAACCAATAGCTGAACCTGGATGCTCATATTGGCTCCTACATATTCTACGAAGATCTTTATCAGTAAAACCGCATAACAACATACGTTATTCCCTTTGTCATCGGTATGTTACTTGCCCGAGATTCGATCGTCGGTATCTCAATACCTAGTTCAATCTCGTTACCGGAAAGTCTCTTTACTCGTTCCGTAACACATCATCCTGCAACTAACTCATTAGTTGCAATGCTTGCAAGGCTTATAGTGATGTGCATTACCGAGTGGGCCCAGAGATACCTCTCCGACAATCGGAGTGACAAATCCTAATCTCGAAATACACCAACCCAACAAGTACCTTCGGAGACACCTGTAGAGCATCTTTATAATCACCCAATTATGTTGTGACGTTTGGTAGCACACAAAGTGTTCCTCTGGTAAACGGGAGTTGCATAATCTCATAGTCATAGGAACATGTATAAGTCATGAAGAAAGCAATAGCAACAAACTAAACGATCAAGTGCTAAGCTAACAGAATGGGTCAAGTCAATCACATCATTCTTCTAATGATGTGATCCCGTTAATCAAATGACAACTCATGTCTATGGTTAGGAAACATAACCATCTTTGATCAACGAGCTAGTCAAGCAGAGGCATACTAGTGACACTCTGTTTGTCTATGTATTCACACATGTATTATGTTTCCGGTTAATAAAATTCTAGCATGAATAATAAACATTTATCATGATATAAGGAAATAAATAATAACTTTATTATTGCCTCTAGGGCATATTTCCTTCAGTCTCCCACTTGCACTAGAGTCAATAATCTAGTTCACATCGCCATGTGATTTAATACCAATAGTTCACATCAGCATGTGATTAACACCCATAGTTCACATCGGCATGTGACCAACACCCAAAGGGTTTACTAGAGTCAAGAATCTAGTTCACATCGCTATGTGATTAACACCCAAAGAGTACTAAGGTGTGATCATGTTTTGCTTGTGAGAGAAGTTTAGTCAACAGGTCTGCCACATTCAGATCCGTAAGTATTTTGCAAATTTGTATGTCAACAATGCTCTGCACAGAGCTACTCTAGCTAATTGCTCCCACTTTTAATATGTATCCAGATTGAGACTTTGAGTCATCGGGATCACTGTCAAAACTTGCATTGACGTAACCCTTTACGACGGACCTTTTGTCACCTCCATAATCGAGAAACATATCCTTATTCCACTAAGGATAATTTTGACCAATGTCCAGTGATCTACTCCTAAATCACTATTGTACTCCTTTGCCAAACTCAGGGCAGGGTATACAATAGGTCTGGTACACAACATGGCATACTTTATAGAACCTATGGCTGAGGCATAGGGAATGACTTTCATTCTCTCTCTATCTTCTGCCGTGGTCGGGTTTTGAGTCTTACTCAACTTCACACCTTGTAACACAGGAAAGAACTCCTTTCTTTGACTGTTCCATTTTGAACTACTTCAAAAACTTGTCAAGGTATGTACTCATTGAAAAACTTATCAAGCGTCTTGATCTATCTCTATAGATCTTGATGCTCAATATGTAAGCAGATTCACCGAGGTCTTTCTTTGAAAAACTCCTTTCAAACATTCCTTTATGCTTTGTAGAATAATTCTACATTATCTCCGATCAACAATATGTCATTCACATATACTTATCAGAAATGTTGTAGTGCTCCCACTCACTTTCTTGTAAATACAGGCTTCACCGCAAGTCTGTATAAAGCTATATGCTTTGATCAACTTATCAAAGAGTATATTCCAACTCCGAGATGCTTGCACCAGTCCATAGATGGATCGCTGGAGCTTGCATATTTTGTTAGTACCTTTAGGATTGACAAAACCTTCTGGTTGCATCATATACAACTCTTCTTTAATAAATCCATTAAGGAATGTAGTTTTGTTTATCCATTTGCCAGATTTCATAAAATGCGGCAATTGCTAACATGATTCGGACAGACTTAAGCATAGATACGAGTGAGAAACTTTCATCGTAGTCAACACCTTGAACTTGTCGAAAACCTTTTTGCGACAATTCTAGCTTTGTAGATAGTAACACTACTATCAGCGTCTGTCTTCCTCTTGAAGATCCATTTAATCTCAATGGCTCGCCGATCAATGGGCAAGTCAATCAAAGTCCATACTTTGTTCTCATACATGGATCACATCTCAGATTTCCTGGCCTCAAGCCATTTCGCAGAATCTGGGCTCATCATCGCTTCCTCATAGTTCGTAGGCTCGTCATGGTCAAGTAACATGACCTCCAGAACAGGATTACCGTACCACTCTGGTGCGGATCTCACTCTGGTTTACCTACGAGGTTCGGTAGTAACTTGATCTGAAGTTACATGATCATCATCATTAGCTTCCTCACTAATTGGTGTAGTAGTCACAGGAACAGATTTCTGTGATGAACTACTTTCCAATAAGGGAGCAGGTACAGTTACCTCATCAAGTTATACTTTCCTCCCACTCACTTCTTTCGAGAGAAACTCCTTCTCTAGAAAGGATCCATTCTCAGCAATGAATATCTTGCCTTCGGATCTATGATAGAAGGTGTACCCAACATTTTCTTTTGGGTATCCTATGAAGACACACTTCTCCGATTTGGGTTTGAGCTTATCAAGTTGAAACTTTTTCACATAAGCATTGCAACCTCAAACTTTAATAAACGACAGCTTAGGTTTCTTGCCAAACCATAGTTCATACGGTGTCGTCTCAACGGATTTAGATGGTGCCCTATTTAACGTGAATGTAGTTGTCTCTAATGCATAACCCCAAAATGATAGCGGTAAATCAGTAAGAGACGTCATAGATCCCACCATATCTAATAAAGTACGGTTATGACGTTCAGACACACCATTACACTGTGGTGTTCCAGGTGGCGTGAGTAGTGAAACTATTTCACATTGTTTTAACCGAAGGCCAAACTCGTAACTCAAATATTTTACTTCTGCGATCATATCGTAGAAACTTTTATTTTTGTTACGATGATTCTCCACTTCACTCTGAAATTCTTTGAACTTTTCAAATGTTTCAGACTTGTGTTTCATCAAGTAGATATACTCATATCTGCTCAAATCATCTGTGAAGATCAGAAAATAATGATACCTGCCGCGAGCCTCAATATTCATCGGACCACATACATCAGTATGTATGATTTCCAACAAATATTTTGCTCGCTCCATTGTTCCGGAGAATGGAGTCTTAGTCATCTTGCCCATGAGGCATGGTTCGCAAGCATCAACTGATTCATAATCAAGTGATTCCAAAAGCCCATCAGCATGGATTTTCTTCATGCGCTTTACACCAATATGACCTAAACGGCATTGCCACAAATAAGTTGCACTATCATTATTAACTTTGCATCTTTTGGATTCAATATTATGAAAATGTGTATCACCACGGTCGAGATCCAACAAACCATTTTCATTGGGTGTATGACCATAGAAGGTTTTATTCATGTAAACAGAACAACAATTATTCTCTAACTTACATGAATAACCCTATTGCAATAAACATGACCCAATCATATTCATGCTCAACACAAACACTAAATAACATTTATTTTAGGTTTAACACTAATCCCAAAAGTATAGGGAGTGTGCGATGATGATCATATCAATCTTGGAACCATTTCCAATACACATCGTCACTTCACCCTTAACTAGTCTCTGTTCATTCTGCAACTCCTGTTTCGAGTTACTATTCTTAGCAACTGAACTAGTATCAAATACTGAGGGGTTGCTATAAACACTAGTAAAGTACACATCAATAACATGTATATCAAATATACCTATGTTCACTTTGCCATCCTTCTTATCCGCCAATTGCTTGGGGTAGTTCTGCTTCCAGTGACCAGTCCCTTTGCAGTAGAAGCACTCAGTTTCAGGCTTAGGTCCAGACTTGGGTTTTTCACTCGAGCATCAACTTGCTTGCCGTTCTTCTTGAAGTTCCCCTTTCTTCCCTTTGTCCCTTTACTTGAAACTAGTGGTTTTGTTTACCATCAACACTTGATGCTTTTCTTGATTTCTACCTTCATCGATTTCAGCATCACGAAGAGCTTGGGAATCGTTTCCGTTATCCCTTGCATATTATAGTTCATCACGAAGTTCTACTAACTTGGTGATGGTGACTAGAGAATTCTGTCAATCACTATTTTATAAGGAAGATTAACTCCCACTTGATTCAAGCGGTTGTAGTACCCAGACAATCTGAGCACATTCTCATTGCTTGAGCTATTCTCCTCCATCTTTTAGCTATAGAACTTGTTGGAGACTTCATATCTCTCAACTCGGGTATTTGCTTAAAATATTAACTTCAACTCCTGGAACATCTCATATGTTCCATGACGTTCAAAATGTCTTTGAAGTCCCGATTCTAAGCCGTTAAGCATGGTGTACTAAACTATCAAGTAGTCATCATATTGAGCTAGCCAAACGTTCAGAACGTCTGCATCTGCTCCTGCAATAGGTCTGTCACCTAGCGATGCATCAAGGACATAATTCTTCTGTGCAGCAATGAGGATAATCCTTAGATCACGGATCCAATCCACATCATTGCTACTAACATCTTTCAACTTAGTTTTCTCTAGGAACATATCAAAAATAAAACAGGGGAGCTAAACGCGAGCTATTGATCTACAACATAGATATGCTAATACTACCAGGACTAAGTTCATGATAAATTTAAGTTCAATTAATCATATTACTTAAGAACTCCCACTTAGAAAGACATCCCTCTAATCTTCTAAGTGATCACGTGATCCAAATCAACTAAACCATAACCGATCATCACGTGAAATGGAGTAGTTTTCAATGGTGAACATCATGATGTTGATCATATCTACTATATGATTCACGCTCGACCTTTCGGTCTCAGTGTTCCGAGGCCATATCTGCATATGCTAGGCTCGTCAAGTTTAACCTGAGTAT
Organism: Triticum dicoccoides; assembly: GCF_002162155.2. Taxonomy (NCBI): domain Eukaryota; kingdom Viridiplantae; phylum Streptophyta; class Magnoliopsida; order Poales; family Poaceae; genus Triticum; species Triticum dicoccoides. The sequence goes on along the minus strand of NC_041384.1, from coordinate 624,634,663 downwards.
TCTGCGTGTGCAAAACTGGCTTGCACCCGTTGTAGATGGACGTAGAGCTTATCACACCCGATCATCACGTGGTGTCTGGGCACGACGAACTTTGGCAATGGTGCATACTCAGGGAGAACACTTATACCTTGAAATTTTAGTAAGGGATCATCTTATAAAGCTACCATCGAACTAAGCAAAATAAGATGCATAAAAGATAAACATCATATGCAATCATAATATGTGACATGATATGGCCATGATCATCTTGCGCCTTTGATCACCATCTCCAAAGTACTGTCATGATCTCTATCGTCACCGGCATGACACCATGATCTCCATCATCTTGATCTATATCAATGTGTCGTCACATGGTCGTCTCGCCAACTATTGCTCTTGCAACTATTGCTATCACATAGCGATAATTGTAAAGCAATTATTTGGCGCTTGCATCTTATGCAATAAAGAGACAACCATAAGGCTTCTGCCAGTTGCCGATAACTTCAACAAAACATGATCATCTTATACAACAACTTATATCTCATCGTGTCTTGACCATATCACATCACAACATGCCCTGCAAAAACAAGTTAGACGTCCTCTACTTTGTTGTTGCAAGTTTTATGTGGCTGCTATGGGCTTAGCAAGAACCGTTCTTACCTACGCATCAAAACCACAACGATAGTTTGTCAAGTTGGTGCTGTTTTAACCTTCTCAAGGACCGGGCGTAGCCACACTCGGTTCAACTAAAGTTGGAGAAACTGACACCCACTAGTCACCTGCGTGCATAGCACGACGGTAAAACCAGTCTCGCGTAGCGTACGTGTAATGTCGGTCCGGGCCGCTTCATCCAACAATACCGCCGAACCAAAGTGTGACATGCTGGTAAGCAGTATGACTTATATCGCCCACAACTCACTTGAGTTCTACTCGTGCATATTACATCAACGCATAAAACCTGGCTCAGATGCCACTGTTGGGGAACGTAGTAATTTCAAAAAAAAATCCTACGCACATGCAAGATCATGGTGATGCATAGCAACGAGAGGGGAGAGTGTTGTCCACGTACCCTCGTAGACCGAAAGCGGAAGCGTTAGCACAACACGGTTGATGTAGTCATACGTCTTCACGATCCGACCGATCTAAGTACCGAACACACGGCACCTCTGAGTTCAGCACACGTTCAGCTCGATGATGTCCCGCGAACTCCGATCCAGCAGAGCTTCACGGGAGAGTTCTGTCAGCACGACGGCGTGGTGACGGTGATGATGTTGCTACCGACGCAGGGCTTCGCCTAAGCACTGCTACGATATCACCGAGGTGGAATATGGTGGAGGGGGGCACCGCACACGGCTGGGAGAGATCAACTAATCAACTTGTGTGTCTATGGGGTGCCCCTGCCCCCGTATATAAAGGAGAAAGGGGGAGGCGGCCGGCCTAGGAGGAGGGTGCGCCAAGGGGGGAGTCCTACTCCCTCCGGGAGTAGGACTCCTCCTTCCCTTGTTGGAGTTGGAGAGAAGGAAAGAGGGGGAGAGGAACAAGGAAAAGGGGGCTGCACCCCTTGTCCAATTCGGACCAGAGGGGGGGGCGCCTCCTTCCTTTCGGCCTCTCTCCTCTATTCCCGCATGGCCCAATAAGGCCCATATACTCCCCGGCGAATTCCCGTAACTCTCCGGTACTCCGAAAATACCCGAATCACTCGGAACCTTTCCGATGTCCGAATATAGTTGTACAATATATCGATCTTTACATCTCGACCATTTCGAGACTCCTCGTCATGTCCCCGATCTCATCTGGGACTCCGAACTCCTTCGGTACATCAAAACACATAAACTCATAATATAACCGTCATCGAACTTTAAGCGTGCGGACCCTACGGGTTCGAGAACTATGTAGACATGACCGAGACACGTCTCCCGTCAATAACCAATAGCGGAACCTGGATGCTCATATTGGCTCCTACATATTCTACGAAGATCTTTATTGGTCAAACCGCATAACAACATACGTTGTTCCCTTTGTCATCGGTATGTTACTTGCGCGAGATTCAATCATTGGTATCTCGATACCTAGTTCAATCTCGTTACCGGGAAGTCTCTTTACTCGTTCCGTAACATATCATCCTGCAACTAACTCATTAGTTGCAATGCTTGCAAGGCTTATAGTGATGTGCATTATCGAGTGGGCCCAGAGATACCTCTCCGACAATCGGAGTGACAAATCCTAATGTCGAAATATGCCAACCCAACAAGTACCTTCGGAGACACGTGTAGAGCACCTTTATAATCACCCAGTTACGTTGTGACGTTTGGTAGCACACAAAGTGTTCCTCCGGTAAATGGGAGTTGCATAATCTCATAGTCATAGGAACATGTATAAGTCATGAAGAAAGCAATAGCAACAAACTAAACGATCAAGTGCTAAGCTAACGGAATGGGTCAAGTCAATCACATCATTCTTCTATTGATGTGATCCCGTTAATCAAATGACAACTCATGTCTATGGTTAGGAAACATAACCATCTTTGATCAACGAGCTAGTCAAGTAGAGGCATACTAGTGACACTCTGTTTGTCTATGTATTCACACATGTATTATGTTTCCGGTTAATACAATTCTAGCATGAATAATAAACATTTATCATGATATAAGGAAATAAATAATAACTTTATTATTGCCTCGGAATACGGAAGACCGAAAGGTCGAACATGAGTCGTATAGTAGATACGATCAACATGCACGAAGATGTTCACCGATGATGACTAGTCCGTCTCACGTGATGATCGGACATGGCCTAGTTGACTCGGATCATGTATCACTTAGATGACAAGAGGGATGTCTATGTAAGTGGGAGTTCATTGAATAATTTGATTAGATGAACTTAATTACCATGAACATGTTGGGGAACGTAGCAGAAAACAAAAAAATTTCCTACATTTCACCAAGATCAATCTATGGAGTCAACTAGCAACGAGAGGAGAGTGCATCTACATACCCTTGTAGATCGCGAGCGGAAGCGTTCAAGAGAACGGGGATGATGGAGTCGTACTCGCTGTGAACCAAATCACCGATGACCAAGTGCCGAACGGACGGCACCTCCGCGTTCAACACACGTACGGAGCGGATGACGTCTCCTCCTTCTTGATCCAGCAAGGGGGAAGGAGAGGTTGATGAAGATCCAGCAGCACGACGGCGTGGTGGTGGATGCAGCAGTGATCGCAGCAGGGCTTCGCCGAGCTTCTGCGAGAGGGAGAGGTGTAGCAGGGGAGAGGGAGGCGCCAAGGCTTGAGGTGCGGTTGCCCTCCCCCCCCCTTTATATAGGCCCCTAGGGGTGCGCCGGCCCTAGGAGATGGGATCTCCTAGGGGGGGGGCGGCGGCCAAGGGGGTGGAGTACCCCCCAAGGCAAGTGGAGGCGCCCCCTCCCCTAGGGTTCCCAACCCTAGGCGCATGGGGGGCCCAAGGGGGGGAGGGGGCGCACCAGCCCACTATGGGCTGGTTCCCCTCCCCACTTCAGCCCATGGGGCCCTCCGGGATGGGTGGATCCCCGGGATCCATCCGGTGGTCCCGGTACAATACCGGTGACCCCGAAACTTTCCCGATGGCCGAAACTACACTTCCTATATATAATTCTTCACCTCTGGACAATTCCGAAACTCCTCGTGACGTCCAGGATCTCATCTGGGACTCCGAACAACTTTCGGATTACTGCATACTCATATCTATACAACCCTAGCGTCACCGAACCTTAAGTGTGTAGACCCTACGGGTTCGGGAGACAAGCAGACATGACCGAGACGACCCTTTGGTCAATAACCAACAGCGGGATCTGGATACCCATGTTGGCTCCCACATGCTCCTCGATGATCTCATCGGATGAACCACGATGTCGAGGACCTAATCAATCCTGTACTCAATTCCCTTTGTCAATCGGTATGTTACTTGCCCGAGACTCGATCGTCGGTATCCCAATACCTTGTTCAGTCTCGTTACCGGCAAGTAACTTTACTCGTACCGTAATGCATGATCCCGTGATCAACCACTTGGTCACATTGAGCTCATTATGATGATGCATTACCGAGCGGGCCCAGAGATACCTCTTTGTCATACGGAGTGACAAATCCCAGTCTCGATTCGTGCCAACCCAACAGACACTTTCGGAGATACCTGTAATGTACCTTTATAGTCACCCAGTTACGTTGTGACGTTTGGCACACCCAAGGCACTCCTACGGTATCCGGGTGTTGCACAATCTCATGGTCTAAGGAAATGATACTTGACATCCAGAAAAGCTACAGCAAACGAACTACACGATCTTTGTGCTATGCTTAGGTTTGGGTCTTGTCCATCACATCATTCTCCTAATGATGTGATCTCGTTATCAATGACACCCCCATGTCCATAGCCAGGAAACCATGACTATCTGTTGATCAACGAGCTAGTCAACTAGAGGCTCACTAGGGACACATTGTGGTCTATGTATTCACACATGTATTACAATTTCCGGATAATACAATTATAGCATGAATAATAGACAATTATCATGAACAAGGAAATATAATAATCATTTTATTATTGCCTCTAGGGCATATTTCCAATAGTCTCCCACTTGCACTAGAGTCAATCATCTAGTTGCATTGTGATGAATCAAACACCCATGGAATTTTGGTGTTGATCATGTTTTGCTCTAGGGAGAGGTTTAGTCAACAGATCTGCTACATTCAGGTCCGTATGTACTTTAAAAATCTCTATGTCTCCATTTTGAACACTTCCACGAATGGAGATGAAGCGACGCTTGATATGCCTGGTCTTCCTGTGAAACCTGGGCTCCTTGGCAAGGGCAATAGCTCCAGTGTTGTCACAGAAGAGTCATTGGGCCCGACGCATTGGGTATGACTCCTAGGTCGGTAATGAACTCCTTCACCCAGACTGCTTCGTGTGCTGCCTCCGAGGCTGCCATGTACTCCGCTTCACATGTAGATCCCGCCACAACGCTTTGCTTGCAACTGCACCAGCTTACTGCCCGACCATTCAAAATATACACGTATCCGGTTTGTGACTTAGAGTCATCCAGATCTGTGTCAAAGCTAGCATCGACGTAACCCTTTACGACGAGCTCTTCGTCACCTCCATAAACGAGAAACATTTCCTTAGTCCTTTTCAGGTACTTCTGGATACTTTTGACCGTTGTCCAGTGTTCCATGCCGGGATTACTTTGGTACCTTCCTACCAAACTCACGGCAAGGTTTACATCAGGTCTGGTACACAACATAGCATACATGATAGACCCTATGGCCGAGGCATAGGGGACGACACTCATCTTTTCTCTATCTTCTGCCGTGGTCGGGCATTGAGCTAAGCTGAATCTCGTACCTTGCAATACAGGCAAGAACCCCTTCTTTGACTGATCCATTTTGAACTTCTTCAAAATCTTGTCAAGATACGTACTCTGTGAAAGACCAATGAGGCGTCTCGATCTATCTCTATAGATCTTGATGCCTAATATATAAGCAGCTTCTCCAAGGCCCTTCATTGAAAAACACTTGTTCAAATAGGCCTTTATGCTTTCCAAGAATTCTATATCATTTCCCATCAACAATATGTCGTCCACATACAATATGAGAAATGCTACAGAGCTCCCACTCACTTTCTTGTAAATGCAGGCTTCTCCATAAGTCTGCATAAACCCAAATGCTTTGATCATCTCATCAAAGCGAATGTTCCAACTCCGAGATGCTTGCACCAGCCCATAAATCGAGCGTTGGAGCTTGCACACCTTGTCAGCATTCTTAGGATCGACAAAACCTTCCGGCTGCATCATATACAATTCCTCCTTAAGGAAACCATTAAGGAATGCCGTTTTGACGTCCATTTGCCATATCTCATAATCATAGAATGCGGCAATTGCTAACATGATTCGGACGGACTTCAGCTTCGCTACGGGTGAGAAAGTCTCATCGTAGTCAACCCCTTGAACTTGTCGATAACCCTTAGCGACAAGCCGAGCTTTATAGATGGTAACATTACCATCTGCGTCTGTCTTCTTCTTAAAGATCCATTTATTTTCTATGGCTCGCCGATCAATGGGCAAGTCAGTCAAAGTCCATACTTCGTTTTCATACATGGATCCTATCTCGGATTTCATGGCTTCCAGCCATTTGTCGGAATCCGGGCCCGCCATTGCTTCTTCATAGTTTGAAGGTTCACCGTTGTCTAACAACATGATTTCCAAGACAGGGTTGCCGTACCACTCTGGTGCGGAACGTGTCCTTGTGGACCTATGAAGTTCAGTAGCAACTTGATCTGAAGTTTCATGATCATCATCATCAACTTCCTCTCTAGTCGGTGCAGGCACCTCAGGAACATTTTCTTGAGCTGCGCCACTTACCGGTTCAAGAGGTAATACTTCATCAAGTTCTACCTTCCTCCCACTTATTTATTTCGAGAGAAACTCTTTCTCTAGAAAGGACCCATTCTTGGCAACAAAGATCTTGCCTTCAGATCTGAGGTAGAAGGTATAACCAACAGTTTCTTTAGGGTATCCTATGAAGACGCATTTTTCCGACTTGGGTTCGAGCTTTTCAGGTTGAAGTTTCTTGACATAAGCATCGCATCCCCAAACTTTTAGAAACGATAGCGTAGGTTTCTTCCCAAACCATAATTCATACGGTGTCGTCTCAATGGATTTCGACGGAGCCCTATTTAAAGTGAATGCGGCAGTCTCTAAAGCATAGCCCCAAAATGATAGCGGTAAATCGTTAAGAGACATCATAGATCGCACCATATCTAATAGAGTGCGATTACAATGTTCGGACACACCATTACGCTGAGGTGTTCCAGGCGGCGTGAGTTGTGAAACTATTCCACATTTTCTTAAGTGTGTGCCAAATTCGTGACTCAAGTATTCTCCCCCACGATCTGATCGCAATAACTTGATTTTCCTGTCACGTTGATTCTCAACCTCACTCTGAAATTCCTTGAACTTTTCAAAGGTCTCAGACTTGTGTTTCATTAAGTAGACATACCCATATCTACTCAAGTCATCAGTGAGGGTGAGAACATAACGATAGCCACCGCGAGCCTCAACACTCATTGGACCACACACATCAGTATGTATGATTTCCAATAAGTTGGTTGCTCGCTCCATTGTTCCTGAGAATGGAGTCTTGGTCATTTTACCCATGAGGCATGGTTCGCACGTGTCAAATGATTCGTAATCAAGAGACTCTAAAAGTCCATCTGCATGGAGCTTCTTCATGCGTTTGACACCTATGTGACCAAGGCGGCAGTGCCACAAGTATGTGGGACTATCATTATCAACCTTACATCTTTTGGTATTCACAATATGAATATGTGTAGCATTACGCTCGAGATTCATTAAGATAAACCATTCACCATCGAAGCATGACCATAAAACATATCTCTCATATAAATAGAACAACCATTATTCTCGGATTTAAATGAGTAGCCATCTCGTATTAAACGAGATCCTGATACAATGTTCATGCTCAAAGCTGGCACTAAATAACAATTATTGAGGTTTAAAACTAATCCCGTAGGTAAATGTAGAGGTAGCGTGCCGACGGTGATCACATCGACCTTGGAACCATTCCCGACGCGCATCGTCACCTCGTCCTTCGCCAGTCTCCGCTTATTCCGCATCTCCTGCTTTGAGTTACAAATGTGAGCAACCGCACCGGTATCAAATACCCAGGAGCTACTACGAGTACTGGTAAGGTACACATCAATTACATGTATATCACATATACCTTTTGTGATGCCGGCCTTCTTGTCCGCTAAGTATTTGGGGCAGTTCCGCTTCCAGTGACCACTTCCCTTGCAATAAAAGCACTCAGTCTCGGGCTTGGGTCCATGCTTTGGCTTCTTCCCGGCAGCTTGCTTACAGGGCGCGGCAACTCCCTTGCTGTCCTTCTTGAAGTTCTTCTTACCCTTGCCTTTCTTGAACTTAGTGGTTTTATTCACCATCAACACTTGATGTTCCTTTTTGACTTCTACCTCTGCTGATTTCAGCATTGCAAATACTTCAGGAATGGTCTTTTCCATCCCCTGCATATTAAAGTTCATCATAAAGCTCTTGTAGCTTGGTGGAAGCGACTGAAGGATTCTGTCAATGACCGCGTCATCCGGGAGATTAACTCCCAGCTGAGTCAAGCGGTTATGCAACCCAGACATTTTGAGTATGTGCTCACTGAGAACTATTTCCCTCCATCTTACAGCTGAAGAACTTGTCGGAGACTTCATATCTCTCGACCTGGGCATGAGCTTGGAAAACCATTTTCAGCTCTTCGAACATCTCATATGCTCTGTGTCGCTCAAAACGCTTTTGGAGCCCCGGTTCTAAGCTGTAAAGCATGCCGCACTGAATGAGGGGGTAATCATCAGCACGTGTCTGCCAAGCGTTCATAACGTCTTGGTTCTGTGGGGCGGGTGCGTCACCTAGCGGTGCTTCTAGGACATAATCTTTCTTGGCAGCTATGAGGATGATCCTCAGGTTTCGGACCCAGTCCGTATAGTTGTTGCCATCGTCTTTCAGCTTGGTTTTCTCTAGGAACGCGTTGAAGTTGAGGACAACGTTGGCCATTTGATCTACAAGACATATTGTAAATATTTTAGACTAAGTTCATGATAATTAAGTTCATCTAATCAAATTATTCAATGAACTCCCACTTAGATAAACATCCCTCCAGTCATCTAAGTATAACATGATCCGAGTTGACTAGGCCGTGTCCGATCATCACGTGAGACGGACTAGTCAACATCGGTGAACATCTTCATGTTGATCATATCTTCTATACGACTCATGCTCGACCTTTCGGTCTTCTGTGTTCCGAGGCCATGTCTGTACATGCTAGGATCGTCAAGTCAACCTAAGTGTATTGCGTGTGTAAATCTGTCTTACACCCGTTGTATGTGAACGTTGGAATCTATCACACCCGATCATCACGTGGTGCTTCGAAACAACGAACTGTCACAACGGCGCACAGTTAGGGGGAATACTTTCTTGAAATTATTATGAGGGATCATCTTATTTACTACCGTCGTTCTAAGTAAACAAGATGCAAAAACATGATAAACATCACATGCAATCAAATAATAGTGACATGATATGGCCAATATCATATAGCTCCTTTGATCTCCATCTTGGGGCTCCATGATCATCTTGTCACCGGCATGACACCATGATCTCCATCATCATGATCTCCATCATCGTGTCTCCATGAAGTTGCTCGCCAACTATTACTTCTACTACTATGGCTAACACGTTTAGCAATAAAGTAAAGTAATTTACATGGCGTTTCTCAATGACACGCAGGTCATACAAAAAATAAAGACAACTCCTATGGCTCCTGCCGGTTGTCATACTCATCGACATGCAAGTCGTGATTCCTATTACAAGAACATGATCAATCTCATACATCACATATATCATTCATCATTCATCACAATCTTTGGCCATATCACATCACAAAACACTTGCTACAAAAACAAGTTAGACGTCCTCTAATTGTTGTTGCAAGTTTTTACGTGGCTGCTATAGGTTTCTAGCAAGACGTTTCTTACCTATGCCAAAACCACAACATGAAATGCCAATTTCTATTTACCCTTCATAAGGACCCTGTTCATTGAATCCGATCCGACTAAAGTGGGAGAGACAGACACCCGCCAGCCACCTTATGCAACTATTGCATGTCAGTCGGTGGAACCGGTCACACGTAAGCGTACGTGTAAGGTTGGTCCGGGCCGCTTCATCCCATGATGCCACCGAATCAAGATAAGACTAGTAACGGTAAGCAAATTGACAATATCGACGCCCACAACTACTTTGTGTTCTACTCGTGCCTAGTAACTACGCATAGACCTAGCTCATGATGCCACTGTTGGGGAACGTAGCAGAAAACAAAAAAAAATCCTACGTTTCACCAAGATCAATCTATGGAGTCAACTAGCAACGAGAGGAGAGTGCATCTACATACCCTTGTAGACCGCGAGCGGAAGCGTTCAAGAGAACGGGGATGATGGAGTCGTACTCGCCGTGATCCAAATCACCGATGACCAAGTGCCGAACGGACGGCACCTCTGTGTTCAACACACGTACGAAGCGGATGACGTCTCCTCCTTCTTGATCCAGCAAGGGGGAAGGAGAGGTTGACGAAGATCCAGCAGCACGACGGCGTGGTGGTGGATGCAGCAGTAACCGCAGCAGGGCTTCGTCGAGCTTCTGCGAGAGGGAGAGGTGTAGCAGGGGAGAGGGAGGCGCCAAGGCTTGAGGTGCGGCTGCCCTCCCTCCCACCTTTATATAGGCCCCCTAGGGGTGCGCCGGCCCTAGGAGATGGGATCTCATAGGGGGGCGGCGGCCAAGGGGGTGGAGTACCCCCCAAGGCAAATGGAGGTGCCCCCTCCCCTAGGGTTCCCAACCCTAGGCGCATGGGGAGCCCAAGGGGGGGGGGGCGCACCAGCTGTTGGGGAACGTAGCAGAAATTCAAAATTTTCTACGCATCACCAAGATCAATCTATGGAGTAATCTAGCAACGAGGGGAAGGAGAGTGCATCTACATACCCTTGTAGATCGCTAAGCGGAAGCGTTCAAGTGAACGGGGTTGATGGAGTCGTACTCGTTGTGATCCAAATCACCGATGATCCTAGTTCCGAACGGACGACACCTCCGCTTCAACACACGTACAGCCTGGTGACGTCTCCTACGCCTTGATCCAGAAAGGGGAGAAGGAGAGGTTGGGGAAGACTCCATCCAGCAGCAGCACGACGGCGTGGTGGTGGTGGAGGAGCGCGGGACTCCAGCAGGGCTTCGCCAAGCACTACGAGAGACGAGGAGGGAGAGGGGCAGGGCTGTGCCAACAGGGAGATTGAATCGCGTGTTGGGCTGCCCCTTTGCCTCCACTATATATAGGAGGGGAGGGAGGGCTGCGCCCCCACCTAGGGTTCCCACCCCAAGGGGTGCGGCATCCCTAGATCCCATCTAGGGTGGCGGCCACAAGGGGGAGAGGGGGAGGCGCACCTAGGGTGGGCCTTAGGGCCCATCTGCCCTAGGGTTTGCCCCCTTCCCCTCTTGGAGGCGCCTTGGGCCTTGGTGGGAGGCGCCCCAGCCCACCTAGGGGCTGGTCCCTTCCCACTGTTGGCCCATGTAGGCCTCCAGGACTGGTGGCCCCACCTGGTGGACCCCCGGACCCCTCCGGTGGTCCCGGTACACTACCGGTGATGCCCGGAACAATTCCGGTGGCCAAAACCATACTTCCTATATATCAATCTTTACCTCCGGACCATTCCGAAACTCCTCGTGACGTCCGGGATCTCATCCGGGACTCCGAACAACATTCGGTAACCGCGTGAATACTTTCCCTATAACCCTAGCGTCATCGAACCTTAAGTGTGTAGACCCTACGGGTTCGTGAGTCATGCAGACATGGCCGAGACAACTCTCCGTTCAATAACCAACAGCGGGATCTGGATACCCATGTTAGCTCCCACATGCTCCACGATGATCTCATCGGATGAACCACGATGTCAAGGACTTAATCAATCTCGTATACAATTCCCTTTGTCTAGCGGTACGATACTTGCCCGAGATTCGATCGTCGGTATCCCGATACCTTGTTCAATCTCGTTACCGGCAAGTCTCTTTACTCGTTCCGTAACACATCATCCCGTGATCAACTCCTTGGTCACATTGTGCACATTATGATGATGTCCTACCGAGTGGGCCCAGAGATACCTCTCCGTTCACACGGAGTGACAAATCCCAGTCTCGATTCGTGCCAACCCAACAGACACTTTCGGAGATACCTGTAGTGAACCGTTATAGCCACCCAGTTACGTTGTGATGTTTGGCACACCCAAAGCACTCCTACAGTATCCGGGAGTTGCACAATCTCATGGTCTAAGGAAATGATACTTGACATTAGAAAAGCTTTAGCATACGAACTACACGATCTTTGTGCTAGGCTTAGGATTGGGTCTTGTCCATCACATCATTCTCCTAATGATGTGATCCCGTTATCAACGACATCCAATGTCCATGGTCAGGAAACCGTAACCATCTATTGATCAACGAGCTAGTCAACTAGAGGCTTACTAGGGACATGGTGTTGTCTATGTATCCACACATGCATCTGAGTTTCCTATCAATACAATTCTAGCATGGATAATAAACGATTATCATGAACAAGGAAATATAATAATAACCAATTTATTATTGCCTCTAGGGCATATTTCCAACAGTCTCCCACTTGCACTAGAGTCAATAATCTAGTTCACATCGCCATGTGATTAACACTTACAGGTCACATCGCCATGTGACCAACATCCAAGAGTCTACTAGACTCAATGATCTAGTTCACATCACTATGTGATAAACACTCAAAGAGTTCTGGGTTTGATCATGTTATGCTTGTGAGAGAGGTTGTAGTCAACGGGTCTTGCCATATTTAGATCCCTATCAAAACTTTATGTCATATCGTAGATGCTGCTACCACGTTCCACTTGGAGCTATTCCAAATTGTTGCTCCATTATACGTATCCGATATCTCTACTCAGAGCTATCCGGATAGGTGTTAAGCTTGCATCGACGTAACTCTTTACGTCGAACTCTTTATCACCTCCATAACCGAGAAACATTTCCTTATTCTTCTAAGGATAATTTTTGACCGCTATCCAGTGATCTACTCCTAGATCACCTTTGTACCCTCTTGCCAGACATGTGGCAAGGCACACATCAGGTGCGGTACTCTGCATGGCATACCGTATAGAGCCTATGACAAGAGCATAGGGGACGACCTTCGTCCTTCCTCTTTCTTCTGCCGTGGTCAATCTTTGAGTGTTACTCAACTTCACACCTTACAACTCAGGTAAGAACCCCTTCTTTGACTGATCTATTTTGAACTCCTTCAAAAACATGTCAAGGTGTGCGTTCTTTGAAAGTACCATCAGGCGTCTTGATCCATCTCTATAGATCTTGATGCCCAATATGTAAGTAGCTTTATCCAGGTCTTCCTTTGAAAATCACTCTTCAAACAACCGTTTATGCTTTCCATAAATTCTACATTATTTCGGATCAACAATATGTCATCCACATATACTTATCAGAAATGTTGTAGTGCTCCCACTCACTTTCTTGTAAATACAAGTTTCTAGCAAACATTGTATAAACCTAAAAGCTTTGATCACTCCATCAAAACATATATTCCGATTCCGAGATGCCTGCTCTAGTCCATAGAAGGATTGCTGGAGCTAGCATACCTTTTAGCATTCTTAGGATCGTTAAAACCTTTTATTGTATCACATACAACTTTTCTTATGAAAACTTGGTAAGAAAACTTGTTTTGAAATCCATCTGTAAGATTTCATAATCAAAAAATACAGCTACTGCTAACATGATTCCGACGGACTTAAGCATCGCTACGGGTGAGAAATTCTCATCGTAGTCGACTCCTTGAACTTGTGAAAAGATTCTTTTCCACAAGTCGAGCTTCATAGACGGTCACATTACCGCCCATGTCTGTCTTCTTCTTAAAGATCCATTTATCTCAATGGCTTGCCGATCATCGGGCAAGTCCACCAAAGCCCATACTTTGTTCTGATATATGAATCCTATCTCGGATTTCATGGCTTCTAACCATTTGTCGGAATACGGGCCCACCATCGCTTCTCCATAGATCGTAGGTTCATTGTTGTCTAACAACATGATGTCTAAGACGGGATTACCGTACCACTTAGGAGTAGTACATATCCTTGTCGACCTACGAGGTTCGATAACAACTTGATCCGAAGCTTCATGATCACTATCATTAACTTCCTATTCAACAGACGTAGGTGCCACAGAAAACATCTTTCTGTGTTGCATCATTCTCTGGTTGAAATAAAGGTTCGACAACCTCATCAAGTTATATCTTCCTCCCACTCAATTCTTTCGAGAGAAACTCCTTCTCGAGAAAGGACCCGTTCTTAGCGACAAACAATTTGCCCTCGGATCTGAGATAGAAGGTATACCCTACTGTCACCTTTGGGTATCCTATGAAGATGTGTTTGTCCGCTTTGGGTTCGAGCTTCTCCGGCTGAAGCCTTAAGCATCGTAGCCCCAAACATTAAGAAACGACAACTTTGGTTTCTTGCCAAACCAATGTTCATACAACGTCGTCTCAACGGACTTAGATGGTGTCCTATCTAAAGTGAATGCAGTTGTCTCTAACGCATAACCTCAAAATGAAAACGGTAGATTGGTATGAGACATCATAGATCGCACCATATCTCATAGGGTTCGATTACGACGTCCGGACACACCATTACCTTGTGGTGTTCCAGGTGGCTTCAACTGTGAAACAATTCCACAATGTCTTAAGTGATTGCCAAACTCATAACTCAGATATTCTCATTGATCAGATCGTAGGAATTTTATCTTCTTGTTATGATGATTCTTAACTTCACTCTGAAATCGCTTGAACTTTTCAAATGTTTCAGAATTGTGCTTCATTAAGTAAATATACCTATATCTACTCAAATCGTCAGTGAAGATGAGAAAATAGCGATATCCACCGCACGCTCCAATTCTCATTGGATCACACACATCTGCATGTATGATTTCCAACAAGTCACTTGACCGTTTCATTGTACCTGAAAACGGGGTCTTAGTCATCCTGCCCATGAGGCATGGCTCGCATGTGTCAAGCGATTCAAAATCAAGTGACTCCAAACATCCATCGATATGGAGTTTCTTCATGCATCTTACGCCAATATGACCTAAGCGGCAGTGCCACAAGAAAGTGGTACTATCATTATTAACTCTACATCTTTTTGGCGTGAACATGTGTATTACCACGACCGAGATTCAATGAACCATTCACATAGGGTGCATGACCATGAAAGGTATTATTCATGTAATCAGAATAACCATTATTCCCTAACTTAAATGAATAACCGTATTGCAATGAACATGATCTAATCATATTCATGCTCAACGTAGACACCTGATAACATTTATCTAGGTTCAATACTAATCCTGAAGGTAGATGGAGCGTGCGATGGTGATCTCATCAACTTTGGAAACACTTCCAACACACATCGTCACCTCGCCCTTAGCCAGTCTCCGTTTAGTCCGTAGCTTTTGCTTCAAGTCACCAGTAATAGCAACTGAACCGGTATCCAATACCCAGGTGCTACCAGGAGTACTAGCGAGGTACACATTAATAACACGTATATACTTTGTTGAAGTTGCCAGCCTTCTTATCTACCATGCATTTGGGGTAATTCTGCTACCAGTGACCGTTCCCCTTACAATAGAAGCACTTACTCTCGGGTTTGGGTTCAACCTTGGGTTCCTTTACTGGAGCGGCAACTGGTTTGCCATCCATGAAGTTTCCCTTCTAGCCCTTGCCCTTCTTGAAACCAGTGGTCTTATTAAACCATCAACACTTGATGCTCCTTCTTGATTTCTACCTTTTGCAGTCTTAAGCACCGCGAACAGCTCCGGGATCAACTCCATCCCTTGCATGTCATAGTTCATCACGAAGATCTAGTAGCTTAGTGGTAGTGGCTAGAGAACTCAATCAATCACTATCTTATTTGGAAGTTTAACTCCCACTTGATTTAAGTGATTGTAGCACCCAGACATTCTGAGCACATGCTCACTAGCTGAGCTATTCTCCTCCATCTTGTTGGCAAAAGAACTTGTCAGAGGTCTCACACCTCTCAACACGGGCATGAGCCTGAAATCCCAATTTCAGCTCTTGGAACATCTCATATGTTCTATGGCGTTCAAAACATCATTGGAATCCCGATTCTAAGCCGTAAAGTATGGTGCACTAAACTATCAGGTAGTCATCAGAATGTGTCTGTCAGGTGTTCACAACATCCACAGACGACGTTGTAGGGGTTTGCACATCGAGCGGTGCATCAAAGACACAAGCCTTCTATGTAGCAGTGAGGACACTCCTCGGACTACGGACCTAGTCCGCATTAGTGCTTACAATATCTTTCAACTTGGTCTTTCTCTAGGAACGTATTGAAATAGGGAGCTACAACGTGAGCTATTCATCTACAACATATTTGCAAAGACAATTTAGACTATGTTCATGATAATTGAGTTCATTTAATGAACTCCCACTCAGATAGACATCCCTCTAATCATCTAAGTGAAACATGATCCGATTCAACTAGGCCGTGTCCGATCATCACGTGAGACGGACTAGTCAACATCGGTGAACATCTTCATGTTGATCGTATCTTCTATACGACTCATGCTCGACCTTTCGGTCTTCCGTGTTCCGAGGCCATGTCTGTACATGCTAGGCTCATCAAGTCAACCTAAGTGTTTTTGCTATGTAAATCTGGTTTACACCCGTTGTATTCGAACGTTAGAATCTATCACACCCGATCATCACGTGGTGCTTCGAAACAACGAACCTTCGCAACGGTGCACAGTTAGGGGGAACACCTTTCTTGAAATTTTAGTGAGGGATCATCTTATTTAAGCTAACGTCGTTCTAAGCAAATAAGATGTAAAACATGATAAACATCACATGCAATCAAATAGTGACATGATATGGACAATATCATTTTGCTCCTTTTGATCTCCATCTTCGTGGCTTCATGATCATCGTTGTCACCGGCATGACACCATGATCTCCATCATCATGATCTCCATCATTGTGTCTTCTTGAAGTTGTCTCGTCATCTATTACTTCCACTACTATGGCTAACGCTTTAGCAATAAAGTAAAGTAATTACATGACGTTTAAGTTGACACGCAGGTCATAAATAAATTAAGACAACTCCTATGGCTCCTGGCGGTTGTCATACTCATCGACATGCAAGTCGTGATTCCTATTACAAGAACATGATCAATCTCATACATCACATATATCATTCATCACATCCTTTTGGCCATATCACATCACAAGGCATATGCTGCAAAAACAAGTTAGACGTCCTCTAATTGTTGTTGCAAGTTTTTACGTGGCTGCTATAGGTTTCTAGCAAGAACGTTTCTTACCTACGCGAAAACCACAACGTGATATGCCAATTTCTATTTACCCTTCATAAGGACCCTTTTCATCAAATCCGATCCGACTAAAGTGGGAGAGACAGACACCCGCTAGCCACCTTATGCAACTAGTGCATGTCAGTCGGTGGAACCAGTCTCACGTAAGAGTACGTGTAAGGTCGGTCCGGGCCGCTTCATCCCACGATGCCGCCGAATCAAGATAAGACTAGTAACGGCAAGTAAATTGACAATATCGACGCCCATAACTGCTTTGTGTTCTACTCGTGCATAGAAACTATGCATAGACCTAGCTCATGATGCCACTGTTGGGGAACGTAGCAGAAATTCAAAATTTTCTATGCATCACCAAGATCAATCTATGGAGTAATCTAGCAACGAGGGGAAGGAGAGTGCATCTACATACCCTTGTAGATCGCTAAGCGGAAGCATTCAAGTGAACGGGGTTGATGGAGTCGTACCCGTCGTGATCCAAATCACCGATGATCCTAGTTCCGAACGGACGGCACCTCCGCGTTCAACACACGTACAGCCCGGTGACGTCTCCTACGCCTTGATCCAGCAAGGGGAGAAGGAGAGGTTGGGGAAGACTCCATCCAGTAGCAGCACGACGGCGTGGTTGTGGTGGAGGAGCGCGGGACTCCAGCAGGGCTTCGCCAAACACTATGAGAGACGAGGAGGGAGAGGGGTAGGGCTGCGCCAACAGGGAGATTGAATTGCGTGTTGAGTTGCCCCTTTGCCTCCACTATATATAGGGGGGAGGGAGGGCTGCGCCCCCACCTAGGGTTCCCACCCCAAGGGGTGCGGCAGCCCTAGATCCCATCTAGGGTGGCGGTCACAAGGGGTCGAGGGGGAGGCGCACCTAGGGTGGGCCTTAGGGCCCATCTGCCCTAGGGTTTGCCCCCTTCCCCTCTTGGAGGCGCCTTGGGCCTTGGTGGGAGGCGCCCTAGCACACCTAGGGGCTGGTCCCTTCCCACTATTGGCCCATGTAGGCCTCCGGGGCTGGTGGCCCCACCTGGTGGACCCCCGGACCCCTCCGGTGGTCCCGGTACACTACCGGTGATGCCCGGAACAATTCCGGTGGCCAAAACCATACTTCCTATATATCAATCTTTACCTCCGGACCATTCCGGAACTCCTCGTGACGTCCGGGATCTCATCCGGGACTCCGAACAACATTTGGTAACCACGTGAATACTTTCCCTATAACCCTAGCGTCACCGAACCTTAAGTGTGTAGACCCTACGGGTTCGTGAGTCATGCAGACATGGCCAAGACAACTCTCCGGTCAATAACCAATAGCGGGATATGGATACCCATGTTAGATCCCACATGCTCCACGATGATCTCATCGGATGAACCACGATGTCAAGGACTTAATCAATCCCGTATACAATTCCCTTTGTCTAGCGGTACGATACTTGCCCGAGATTCGATCGTCGGTATCCCGATACCTTGTTCAATCTCGTTACCGGCAAGTCTCTTTACTCATTCCGTAACACATCATCCCGTGATCAACTCCTTGGTCACATTGTGCACATTATGATGATGTCCTACCGAGTGGGCCCAGAGATTCCTCTCCATTCACACGGAGTGACAAATCCCAGTCTCGGTTCGTGCCAACCCAACAGACACTTTTGGAGATACCTGTAGTGAACCTTTATAGCCACCCAGTTACGTTGTGACGTTTGGCATACCCAAAGCAATCCCACGGTATCCGGGAGTTGCACAATCTCATGGTCTAAGGAAATGATACTTGACATTAGAAAAGCTTTAGCATATGAACTACACGATCTTTGTGCTAGGCTTAGGATTGGGTCTTGTCCATCACATCATTCTCCTAATGATGTGATCCCATTATCAATGACATCCAATGTCCATGGTCAGGAAACTGTAACCATCTATTGATCAACGAGCTAGTCAACTAGAGGCTTACTAGGGACATGGTGTTGTCTATGTATCCACACATGTGTCTGAGTTTCCTATCAATACAATTGTAGCATGGATAATAAACGATTATCATGAACAAGGAAATATAATAATAACCAATTTATTATTGCCTCTAGGGCATATTTCCAACACCAGCCCACTATGGGCTGGTTCCCCTCCCCACTTCAGCCCATGGGGCCCTCCGGGATGGGTGGCCCCACCCGGTGGACCCCCGGGATCCATCCGATGGTCCCGGTACAATACCGGTGACCCCGAAACTTTCCCGATGGCCGAAACTACACTTCCTAAATATAATTCTTCACCTCCGGACAATTCTGGAACTCCTCGTGACGTCCAGGATCTCATCCGGGACTCCGAACAACTTTCGGATTACTGATACTCATATCTATACAACCCTAGCGTCACCGAACCTTAAGTGTGTTGACCCTACGGGTTCGGGAGACAAGCAGACATGACCTAGACGACTCTCTGGTCAATAAACAACAGCGGGATCTGAATACCCATGTTGGCTCCCACATGCTCCTCGATGATCTCATCGGATGAACCATGATGTCGAGGACCTAATTAATCCCGTACTCAATTCCCTTTGTCAATCGGTATGTTACTTGCCCGAGACTCGATCGTCGGTATCCTAATACCTTGTTCAGTCTCGTTACCGGCAAGTCACTTTACTTGTACCGTAATGCATGATCCCGTGATCAACCACTTGGTCACATTGAGCTCATTATGATGATGCATTACCGAGCGGGCCCAGAGATACCTCTCCTTCATACGGTGTGACAAATCCCAGTCTCGATTCATGCCAACCCAACAGACACTTTTGGAGATACCTGTAATGTACCTTTATAGTCACCTAGTTACATTGTGACATTTGGCACACCCAAGGAACTCCTACGGTATCCGGGAGTTGCACAATCTCATGGTCTAAGGAAATGATACTTGACATCTAGAAAAGCTACAGCAAACGAACTACACGATCTTTGTGCTATGCTTAGGTTTGGGTCTTGTCCATCACATCATTCTCCTAATGATGTGATCCCATTATCAATGACATCCCCATGTCCATAGCCAGGAAATCATGACTATCTGTTGATCAACGAGCTAGTCAACTAGAGGCTCACTAGGGACACATTGTGGTCTATGTATTCACACATGTATTACGATTTCCGGATAATACAATTATAGCATGAATAATAGACAATTATCATGAACAAGGAAATATAATAATCATTTTATTATTGCCTCTAGGGCATATTTCCAACGGAACATAGTCAAAAGGTCTTTGCAAATTATCTCGTAGCTCACGCTTTGGTTCTACTATTTTACACATGTTCCTAGAGAAAATTTAGTTGAGAGTTGACAGTAGCAATTATGTGGACTGGGTCCGTAAACTGAGGATTGTCCTCATTGCTACATGAAAGGATTATGTCCTTAATGCACCGCTCAGTGTGATGAACCTCGAGCGTCGTCTGTAGATGTTGGGAAACATCTAACATACATGTTTTGATGACTACGTGATAGTTCAGTGCGTAATGCTAACGGTTTAGAATTGTGGCACCAAAGACGTTTTGAAACGTCGCAGAACATATGAGATGTTCCAAAGACTGAAATTGGGATTTTAGACTAATGCCCACATCAAGAGGTATGAGACCTCTGACAAGTTTCTTAAGCCCGCAAACTAAGGGAGAAAAGGTCAATCGTTGAGCATGTGCTCAGATTGTCTGAGTACTACAATCGCTTGAATCGAGTGGGAGTCAATGTTCCAGATGAGATAGTGATGGTTCTCCATAGTCACTGCCACCAAGCTATTGGAGCTTCGTGATGAACTATAACATATCAGGGATAGACATGATGATCCTTGAGCAACTCGCGATGTTTGACACCGCGAAAGTAGAAATCAAGTAGGAGCATCAATTGTTGATGGTTAAATCACTAGTTTCAAGAAGGGAAAGGGAAAGAAGGGATACTTCATGAAACGGCAAATCAGTTGCTGCTCTAGTGAAGAAACCTAAGGTTGAACCCAAACCTGAGACTAAGTGCTTCTGTAATGAGGGGAACGGTCACTGAAGCAGAACTACCCTAGATACTTGGTAGATGAGACGGCTGGCAAGGTCGACAGAAGTATTTTGAATATACGTTATATTATTGTGTACTTTACTAGTACTCCTAGTAGCACCAGGGTAATAAATACCGGTTCAGTTGCTAAGTGTTAGTAACTCGAAATAAAAGGCTGCGAAGACTAGCTAAAGGTGAGATGAAGATATGTGTTGGAAGTGTTTCCAAGGTTGATGTGACCAAACATCGCACGCTCCCTCTACCATCGGGATTGGTGTTAAACCGAAATAATTGTTATCTGGTGTTTGCGTTAAGCATAGACATGATTGGATTATGTTTATCGCCATACGGTTATTCATTTAAGGAGAATAATGGTTACTCTGTTTATTTGAATAATACCTTCAATGGTCTTGCACCTAAGATGAATGGTTTATTGAATCTCGATCATAGTGATACACATGTTCATGCCAAAAGATATAAGATAGTAATGATAGTACCACATACTTGTGGCATTGCCATTTGAGTCATGTTGGTATAAAACGCATGAAGAAGCTCCATGTTGATGGATCTTTGGACTCACTCGTTTTTGAAAAGATTGAGACATGCGAACCATGTCTATTGGTAGATATGCATGAAGAAACTCCATACAGATGGATCGTTTGGACTCACTTGATTTTGAATCACTTGAGACATGCAAAACATACCACATGGGTAAGATGACTGAAAGACCTCATTTTTCAGTAAGATGGAACAAGAAAGCAACTTGTTGGAAGTAATACATTTTGATGTGTGCAGTCCAATGAGTGCTGAGGCATGCAGTGGATATCGTTATGTTCTTACTTCACAGTTGATTTGAGTAGATGCTGAGTATATTTACTTGATGAAACACAAGTCTGAATTATTGAAAGGTTTAAGTAATTTCAGAGTGAAGTTGAAGATCGTCGTGACAAGAGGATAAAATGTCTATGATATGATCATAGAGATGAATATCTGAGTTACGAGTTTGACACACAATTAAGACATTGTGGAAACTGTTTCACAACTAATACCGCCTAGAACACCATAGTGTGATGGTGTGTCCGAACATCATAACTGCACCCTATTGGATATGGTGCATACCATGATGTCTCTTATCAAATTACCACTATCGTTTATGGGTTAGGCATTAGAGACAACCGCATTCACTTTAAATAGGGCACCACGCAATTCTGTTGAGACGACACTGTATGAACTATGGTTTAGAAAAACCTAAGCTGTCGTTTCTTAAAAGTTTGGGGTTGCGACGCTTATGTGAAAAAGTTTTAGGCTGATAAGCTCGAACCCAAAGCGGATAAATGCATAGAATACCCAAAATAGTTGGATATACCTCCTATTTCAGATCCGGAAGCAAAAGTGATTGTTTCTAGAAACGGGTCCTTTCTCGAGGAAAAGTTTCTCTCAAAAGAATTGAGTGGGAGGATGGTGGAGACTTGATGAGGTTACTGAACCGTCACTTCAACTAGTGTGTAGCAGGGCACATGAAGTTGTTCATGTGGCACCTACACCAATTGAAGTGGAAGCTTATGATAGTGATCATGAAACTTCGGATCAAGTCACTACCAAACCTCGTAGGTTGACAAGGATGCGTACTACTTCAGAGTGGTACGTAATCCTGTCTTGGAAGTCATGTTGCTAGACAACAATGAACCTACGAGCTATGGAGAAGCGATGGTGGGCCCAGATTCCGACGAATGGCTCGAGGCCATAAAATCTGAGAGAGGATCCATGTATAAAACAAAGTATAGACTTTGAAAGAACTACTTGATGGTCGTAAGGCTGTTGGGTGCAGATGGATTTTAAAAGGAAGATGGACAATGATGGTAAGTGTCACCATTAAGAAAGCTCGACTTGTCGTTAAGATGTTTTCTGACAAGTTCAAGAAGTTGACTACGATGAGATTTTCTCACTCGTAGCGATGCTAAGAGTCTGTTGGAATTATACTAGCAGTTACTGCATTATTTATGAAATCTTGTAGATAGGATGTCAAAACATTGTTTCCTCGACAATTTTCTTGAGGAAAGGTTGTATGTGATACAACCAGATGGTTTTTGTCAATCCTAAAAGATGCTAACAAGTATGCAAAGCTCCAGCAATCCTTCTAAGGACTGGAGTAAGCATCTCGGAGTTGGAATGTACGCTTTGATGAGATGATCAAAGATTTTGGGTTTATACAAAGTTTATGAGAAACTTGTATTTCCGAAGAAGTGAGTGGGAGCACTATAGAATTTTTGATGAGTATATGTTGTTAACATATTGTTGATCAGAAATGATGTAGAATTTCTGGAAAGCATACAGGGTTATTTGAAAAGTGTTTTCAATGGAAAACCTGGATTAAGCTACTTGAACATTGAGCATCAAGATCTATAAGGATAGATCAAAACCGCTTGATAGTACTTTCAAATGAATACATACCGTGACAAGATTTTGAAGGAGTTCAAAATAGATCAGCAAAGAAGGAGTTCTTGGTTGTGTTGCAGGGTGTGAGCATTGAGTAAGACTCAAGACCTAACCACGGCAGAAGAGAGAGAAAGGACCAAGGTCGTCCCCTATGCTTTAGACGTAGGCTCTACAGTATGCTATGCTGTGTACCGCACCTGAAGTGTGCCTTGCCATGAGTTAGTCAAGGGGTACAGGAGTGATCCAGTAATGGATCACATGACAGCGGTTGAACTTATCCTTAGTAACTAGTGGACTAAGGAATTTTCTCGATTATGGAGGTGGTAAAAGAGTTCGTCATAAAGGGTTACGTCGATGCAAACTTTGACACTGATCCGGATGACTCTGAGTAATAAACCGGATTCGTATAGTAGAGCAATTATTTGGAATAGCTCAAAGTAGCGCGTGGTAGCTGCATCTACAAGATGACATAGAGATTTGCATCTGAAAGGTTCAGACCCATTGACTAATAAACCTCTCTCACAAGCAAGATATGAACAAACCTGAGGGAGTCCTGTATTAGGGGGTCTCCGGACAGCCGGACTATCTCCATTGGCTGGACTGTTAGACTATGAAGATATAAGATTGAAGACTTCGTCTCGTGTCCAGATGGGATTCTACTTGGCGTGGAAGGCAAGCTAGGCAATATGTATATGGATATCTCCTCCTTTGTAACCGACCTTGTGTAACCCTAACCCTCTCCGATGTCTATATAAACCAAAGGGTTTTAGTCCGTAGGACAACAATCACAACATACAATCATACCATAGGCTAGCTTCTAGGGTTTAGCCTCTCTGATCTCGTGGTAGATCTACTCTTGTAACACCCATATCATCAATATTAATCACGAGGACGTAGGGTTTTACCTCCATCAAGAGGGCCCGAACCTGGGTAAAACTTCGTGTCCCTTGCCTCTTGTTACCATCCGGCCTAGACGCACAGTTCGGGACCCCCTACCCGAGATCCGCCGGTTTTGACACCGACATTGGTGCTTTCATTGAGAGTTCCTCTGTGTCGTCGCTGTTAGGCTTGATGGCTCCTATTATCATCAATAGCGATGCGGTCCAGGGTGAGAGTTTTCTCCCCGGACAGATCTTCGTATTCGGCGGCTTTGCACTACAGGCTAATACGCTTGGCCATCTAGAGCAGATTGAAAGCTACGCCCCTGGCCATCAGGTCAGATTTGGAAGTTTGAACTACACGGCTGACATCCGCAGAGACTTGATCTTTGACGGATTCGAGCCACAGCCGGGAGCGCTCCACTGTCGCGATGGGTATGACCTAGCTCTGCCGCCGAACAGTACCCCAGAGGCCGCGCCCGCATCTGCTCCGACCCTTAGCTCGGAGCAAACTACGCCAATCGAGGATGGGTGGCTAGACGCCACCTCAGGGGCTGCAGTCTTGACGGCGATCGAGCCAAACACCAGCATAAACCTCTGCGCAGCCCGTGACTCCAAGGTGCCGGACTCTTTCCCGGACTCCGAACCGTCCGCACCCCTGCCAATCGAATCCGATTGGGCGCCGATCATGGAATTCACCGCCGCAGATATCTTTCAACACTCGCCCCTCGGCGACATTCTGAATTCACTAAGGACTCTCTTTTTGTCAGGAGAGCCCTGGTCGAATTATGGGCAACAGGATTGGGATGCGGAAGACGAAGAAATTCAACGCCCACCCACCACCCACTTCGTAGCCACTGTCGATGATTTAACAGACATGCTCGACTTCGACTCCGAAGACATCGACGGTATGGACGACGATGTAGGAGACGAACACGAACCAGCGCCTATAGGGCACTGGAAAGCCACCTTGTCATATGACATATACATGGTGGATACACCCAACGAGGGCAATGGTGACGAGATAGCGGAGGATGACCCCTCCAAGAAGCAACCCAAGCGCCGACGTCAGCGGCGCCGCTCTAAGTCCCGCCAAAGAAAAAGTGGTGATATCGGCACAGGAGATAATAACACTCCGGATAGCACCGAAGACAACAACAATCCCCTCCAGCAAGATTTAGAGCAGGAGGATGAAGGAGCCAGCTCTCCTGAGAGAGCGGCTGGCGGAGAGGAGGAGGATGACAATTACATGCCCCCCTCCAAAGACGAGGCAAGCCTCAGCGACGATGAATTTGCCGTCCCAGAGGATCCCATCGAACAAGAGCGCTTCAAGCGCCGGCTTATGGCCACGGCAAATAGCCTAAAGAAAAAGCAGCAACAGCTTCAAGCTGATCAAGATCTGCTAGCTGACAAATGGACTAAAGTCCTCGCAGCCGAGAACTATAAACTCGAGTGCCCCTCCAAGAGTTACCAAAGGCGCAGGTTACTACCCCGACTGGAGGAAGAAGCATATGATATGGCTGATCGGCCACCTCGTGGCCGCGATAGAGAGACATTCCAGCCAAAAGCTCAGCCTCCACCCCAACACCATTCAAATAAAAAGGCATGGGGAGATACGCCAGACCTGCGAGACATATTGGAGGACAAAGCAAAGCATTCAAGATCGATCTACGGATCACGAGGGTGCACCACTCTGCGAGACGGTAAATGTCACGCCAGATACAGTAAAAGCAAATTCGGCCGGGCCGAACACAGCGGGCAAGACCCATTCGAGCTGCCTCGCGATATAGCCCAATACAGAGGCGCTGCACACCCCTTTATGCTTCACAGACGAAGTAATGGAACATCAATTCCCAGAAGGTTTCAAACCTGTAAACATTGAATCATACGACGGCACAACAGATCCCACAATATGGATTGAGGACTTCCTCCTCCACATCCACATGGCCCGCGGTGATGACTTACATGCCATCAAATACCTCCCACTAAAGCTCAAAGGACCAGCACGACATTGGCATAATAGCTTGCCAGCGGACTCCATTAGCTGTTGGGAAGATCTGGAAGCCGCATTCCTCGACAACTTTCAGGGCACTTATGTGCAACCACCAGACGCCGATGATCTAAGCCACATAATTCAGCAGCCAGAAGAGTCGGCCAAGGAATTCTGGACTCGATTTCTCACAAAGAAAAATCAAATCATCGACTGTCCGGATGCGGAGGCCTTAGCAGCTTTCAAGCACAACATCTGAGACGAGTGGCTAGCTCGGCACCTTGGTTGGGAAAAGCCAAAATCTATGGCAGCCCTCACGACGCTCATGACCCGCTTTTGTGCGGGAGAAGACAGCTGGCTGGCTCACAGCAATAACATATCAAAGAACCATGGTACCTCAGATACCAAGGACGGCAATAGCAGGTCACCTCGCAACAAGTATAAGCGCCGCATTAACAACGAAAATACTGAGGATACGGAAGTCAATGCCAGATTCAAAGGCTCTAAACCCGGTCAGCGGAAAAAGCCATTTAAACAAAGTACGCCGGGTCCGTCCAGCTTGGACCGCATACTCAATCCCTCGTGTCAAATACACGGCACCCCAGACAAGCCAGCCAATCACACCAACAGGGATTGTTGGGTGTTCAAGCAGGTCGGCAAGTTAATTGCTGAAAACAAGGACAAGGGGCCGCATAGCGATGACGAGGAAGAACCCCGACAGCCGCACACTGGAGGACATAAGAGGTTTCGCCCGCAAGTGCGGACGGTGAACATGATATACGCAACCCACATCCCCAAGAAGGAACGGAAGCGTGCGCTCAGGGACGTATATGCGTTGGAGCCAGTCGCCCCAAAGTTCAACCCTTGGTCCTCCTGTCCGATCACCTTCGATCGCAGGGACCACCCCACTAGTATCCGTCATGGCGGATTCGCCGCACTGGTCCTAGACCCAATCATCGACGGATTTCACCCCACTCGAGTCCTTATGGACGGCGGCAGCAGCCTGAACCTGCTTTATCAGGACACAATGCGAAAAATGGGTATAGACCCCTCAAGGATCAAACCCACAAAAACGACCTTTAAGGGCGTCATTCCAGGCGTAAAGGCCCACTGCACAGGCTCAATTACACTGGAAGTGGTCTTCGAATCCCCGGATAACTTCCGAAGCGAAGAGTTAATCTTCGATATAGTCTCGTTCCGTAGTGGTTATCACGCGCTGCTCGAACGAACCGCATTTGCTAGATTCAATGTGGTACCGCATTATGCATACCTCAAGCTCAAGATGCCAGGACCTCGCGGAGTTATTACAGTCAATGGAAACACAGAGCGCTCTCTCCGAACAGAGGAGCACACCGCGGCCCTCGCAGCAGAAGTGCAAAGCAGCCTCTCAAGACAATCTACCAGTTCGGCGTTTCAAAGCCCGGACACCTTCTAGCGCGCTCGGGGCAATCGGCAAATAGACCGCCTGGCACGATCTAAGCTCGCGTAGCAATACGGCGGCCACCCCAATCCCAGCCCAACGGCGATATTCGTGCCGTGCGTACATAATTACGCATTAAAAATACCATGGGCACAGGTGGCGAGGGGAGGCACAACTGCGGCACGCCCCAAAACGCGGCCTAAACTGCACTAGGGGCTTCCCATTTGGTTATTTTTCTTTTCTTTTCAGGACTTTAATCTCTGGAAACACTGTCCGGCAGCTCTATTGCCGAACACATGATACAGCAACCAAGGAGGTAGACAGCTACGTTATACAACAGAATTCCTAGGTTGATTACAGATTTCATATCATTCCTCAGCTCGCCCTTGGAAGGGACATAGTCCTACTCTTTTGCTTATCGCACTATCTGTATCACTCTGCTTTAAGGCAATTTTTCAATAAACAATGCATGACATTACAGCTATTATTGCATTCTTGTTATATATATATATATATGTGTGTGTGTGTGTGTGTGTGTGTGTGTGTTCATTAATGATGCCTTGCAACCGTACACTCTGGTATGGCCAACACACCGAGGGCTCACATACCCCACAATGCGGTGTGAAAAGTCCGAACACTTTCACAAGTGCGGCACCCCGAACTTATAGCATTATATGCATCAGCTCCGAATCATGTCTTTGGTCAAATGTTGGGTTTGCCCGCCTCCTATGTTTTGGTACCTTACGTTCCGCTCTATCGGCTAAGGTAGCGCTAGGAGAACTACTGCGATTGTGCCCCGGTTCTGCCGGGCTGAGCACCTCAGTAGAGAAAGCTAAAACTGACTGTCATGATAAGGCGAGAGACTGGTCGCTGTTCGGCGAGGTTTTTCGAGTCCCTAAAGACTTATGCCACTTAGGGCGAGGGGTCGGCTCTGTCCAGCTTACAGGCGTGTATCGCGCCTCGAATTCGGCCTTCCGAATACCAGGGGCTTCGCCGAAATTTAAAATTATAGAATTCTATGGCTAAGTGAGAGTGATAAAACATTATTAGCCCGGTTGCCTTGTTCGTTGTGCTGATCACCTCCCTAGAAGGACCCAAACATGGGAACAAGAGTGCTCAGGTTTATCCCGAACACCCCAACACTCGTGGCATGGGGGCAGAAGCTGAGGACTAGCCATCTCTCAGATTGGATAAACAGCCAAATAGAAGGTAATATTTTAAATTCTAACAAACGTTGCATAGCGAATATGATACAAGTTTTCATACATACAGGACAAAACAATCAAGTCTCATTCAAATATTACATTTTGTGAACACTCATCCACGATAAGATGGGCACCCGGCAGAACACCCTCGTAGTACATCTCGGGGTGGCAGTGCTCCTTGCCCTCCGGCGGCCCCTCCTCGATCAGCTTCACGGTGTCTAGCTTGACCCACTGCATTTTTACACGGGCGAAAGCCCAGCGTGCACCTTCAATGCAGACGGATCGCTTGACGACCTCCAGCTGTGGGCAGGCATCCACAAGCCGCCTCACCAGGCCGAAGAAGCTATTCGGAAGGGTGTCGCCAGACCACAACCGGACTATGAAGCCCTTCATGGCCTGATCGGCCGCCTTATGTAGCTCGACCATCTGCTTCAGCTGGTCGCTCATTGGCACCGGATGTTCGGCCTCAGCATACTGAGACCAGAGCAGCTTCTCCGTCGAGCTTCCGTCCTCAGCCTGGTAAAATTGTGCGGCATCGGACACACTGCGGGGCAAATCTGCGAATGCTCCTGAAGAGCTCCGGATTCGGGTAAGTAATCGGTAATTCACTTTTACATGCTTGCTTTGCATATAGAAAGCCTTACCCACCGCTATCTTCTTCATCGCGTCGATCTCCTGAAGGGCCTTCCGGGCCTCGGCCTTGGCACTCTTCGCGCTCTCACGGGCCGCGGCAAGCTCAGACTCTCGCGTCTTCAAGTCAAGCTCCAACGCCTCGTGCTTCGTAACGAGAGCCTGGAGCTCTTGCTGCACCTCGCCCACCCGAGCCTCGTGCCTCTCTCGCTCGGTGCACTCCTTGGCCGCTGTATCTTCGGCCTTGGTCAGCGCTTGCTTCAGGATCGCCACCTCGGTCGTGGCCCCTGGCAAAACATACAATGATCCTGTCATTTTGCAATCGTGTCCTTTTTATATATACATATATCTATAGACGGGGTATTACTTACCCTCGTTCTCCTCGAGCTGCCTCTTGACAAGGCTGAGCTCTTTCTTGGACCCATCGAGGTCCTGCTTCAGTACGGTGACCTCCGCAGTTAGTGCGGCGGACGCCAGCAGAGAAGCCTGCATATGCATATTGACATACTTATATTAGACTCCTACGATATTATTTGATCCTCTGTTCGGCTTTTCTTTGTGAACACCGAACAAAGCATCAGGGCTACTGTCTATGCGGTAATACTTCTACTACATTGTAACACACTTACCTCGAAGCCTGTTAGAAGGCTGGCACAGGCTTCATTCAATCCGCTCTTGGCAGACTGAACCTTCTGGATCACCGCACTCATGATGGTGCGGTGCTCCTCGTCGATGGAAGCGCTGCGAAGCGCTTCCAGCATGATTGTCCGGTGCCTCTGGATGGGCAGAGGTCACCGGCATAGGCGTTTTGCCCCCTCTTAGAAGGGGACCGCCTGCCCAAGCTCGGAACCGTTGGAGGGTCTGGCGCGGTGTTCGGCTGAGGGACGAACTTGGAGCTCTCGGGGACCCCGTCCCCTTGGCTCCCGGAGTCCGGAAGGTCACCTTGAGGCGCCTCCGAGACTGTCCCCCCTCGATCCGGTGCCTCTTGAGACAACACCTCAGCGTCGTCGGCTGGATGAGGGGAGGTGGCGGTCGGGACTGGATCGCTATCCATGTCCGACGAGCCCAGGGAGCCGTCCGATGATACCTCGATATTGGCTCGGGGCAGCCTGCACAATTGAGTTCGGTGTTAGGAAAAGTAGTGCGACAAAGGAATCCTATGGGTAACTTTGGTATCTGAATACTTATGATCTCCCCGGGGGCTTGGCCCTAGGCAACCACTCGTCTTCACTTTCATCGGCGGCGGTGGAGCTGTCCGGAAGGAGAGTCCTTCCCTTCTTGGACCCTCCGGCCTCCCCAGTTGGGGCGACCTTCCTTTTCTTGTCTCCCCCAGTCAATGGGGGAGCCTCTTCTTCCTCTTCCTCGTCTTCGGGGGAAGAGCGCGCAGCAGAGTCATCGGACAGTGAGTCCGACGACACCTGGCGTCGGGAACTCTTTTGAGCTCCCTTGGCCTTCTTGGTCTTCTCCGACACCTTATAAGGGGCTAGAGTCAACATCTTCGCCAGAAGGGCGTCTGCGGGGCCTTCGGGCAAAGGAGCCGGACAGTCGATCTGTCCGGCCATCTTCTGCCAGTCCTGTCAAAGGCACGGGAGTTTAGATCCCGCATAGAGTCAATCTATATAAAAAACAAGTATCCTATGAAAGGTAAAACAGCTTACCGCACTGGCTTGGCGCTTCACGCTGAATCCGCGATCCTCAGTAATGGGGGGAGGCACCTGGCGCTCTTGAACAGCACCCTCCAGGCATCTTCATGAGTCGTGTCGAAGAGCCTGTTCAGAGTTCGGTGCTGCGCCGGGTTGAACTCCCACAAGGTGAACTCCCGTTGTTGGCACGGGAGTATCCGGCGGATGAGCATAAACTGGACTATGTTGACGAGCTTGAGCTTCTTATCCACCATGTTTTGAATACATGTCTGGAGTCCAGTCAGCTCTTTTGAATTACCCCAGGACATGCCCTTCTCTTTCCAGGAGGTGAGCCGCATGGGGATGCCAGATCGGAACTCGGGGGCCGCTACCCATGCGGGGTCGTGCGGCTCGGTGATATAGAACCACCCCGATTGCCACCCCTTTATGGTTTCCACAAAGGAGCCCTCGAGCCATGTTATGTTGGGCATCTTGCCCACCATGGCGCCTCCGCACTCCGCCTGGCGGCCGCCCACCACCTTCAGCTTGACATTGAAGGTCTTCAGCCATAAGCCGAAGTGGGGCTTGATGCGGAGGAAGGCCTCACACACGATGATAAACGCCGAGATGTTGAGGATGAAGTTCGGGGCCAGATCATGGAAATCCAGGCTGTAATAAAACATGAGCCCCCAGACGAAGGGAGGGAGAGGGAATCCCAGTCCGCGGAGGAAATGGGTGAGGAATACCACCCTCTCATGGGGCCTGGGGGTGGGGATGAGTTGCCCCTCATCTGGGAGCCAGTGCGCGATGTCGTCGGGCAGGTATCTGGCTCTCCTCAGTTTCTTGACGTCTCCCTTCGTGATGGAGGAGACCATCCACTTGCCTCCCGCTCCGGACATGGTTGGAGAAGGTTGAAATGGAAGTGAGGACTTGGGCGCTAGAGCTCGAGTGTGCGGGAGCGGATGAGCAGAGGAGGAACAAGGCGTGGTTAGAAAGGTGAATCCTTATCCCTTTATATGGGCGGACAAAACTAAGCGTCCCCACTTGCCTGGTAAAACTCGCTTATCCCCAAAGTGCCGCAATTGATGGTGCGGTTGGGTTACCCACGCCCGTATTGATGAGAATCCCGTAACAAGGGGACACGATCTCTGCTTTGACAAGACGTTTCGAAAAACTGCCTCGCATTATGCGCGGGCTGGTTAAAAGAAACGGTTCGAATAATCACCAGGCCATGACGTAACGTCATGTTGCCAAAACAAGCCAGCAAATTAGATCTGCGAAAATATTATTCTTTCTACGGTGGAATGTGGAACTTATTTTGCAGGGTCGGACATTATCCTCGTATTCAAATTCTTCAGTGATGTATTCGGAGAAGGAACCCGCCTTGCAATGCCAAAGACAACTGCGCGCCGGACTCATCATCATTGAAGCCTGGTTCAGGGGCTACTGATGGAGTCCTGTATTAGGGGGTCTCCGGACAGCCGAACTATCTCCATTGGCCAGACTGTTAGACTATGAAGATACAAGATTGAAGACTTCGTCTCGTGTCCGGATGGGACTCTACTTGGCGTGGAAGGCAAGCTAGGCAATACGTATATGGATATCTCCTCCTTTGTAACCGACCTTGTGTAACCCTAACCCTCTCCGGTGTCTATATAAACCGAAGGGTTTTAGTCCGTAGGACAACAACCACAACATACAATCATACCATAGGCTAGCTTCTAGGGTTTAGCCTCTCTGATCTCGTGGTAGATCTACTCTTGTAACACCCATATCATCAATATTAATCAAGCAGGATGTAGGGTTTTACCTCCATCAAGAGGGCCCGAACCTGGGTAAAACTTCGTGTCCCTTGCCTCCTGTTGCCATCCGGCCTAGACGCACAGTTCGGGACCCCCTACCCGAGATCCGCCGGTTTTGACACCGACAAAACCCCATGGGTGTTGGATTCATTACAATCACATAGTGATGTGAACTAGATTATTGACTCTAGTGCAAGTGGGAGACTGTTGGAAATATGCCCTAGAGGCAATAATAAAATGGTTATTATTGTATTTCCTTGTTCATGATAATTGTCTATTGTTCATGCTATAATTGTATTATCCGGAAACCGTAATACATGTGTGAATACATAGACCACAACATGTCCCTAGTAAGCCTCTAGTTGACTAGCTCGTTGATCAATAGATGGTCATGGTTTCCTGACCATGGACATTGGATGCCATTGATAACGGGATCACATCATTAGGAGAATGATGTGATGGACAAGACCCAATCTTAAGCGTATCACAAGATCGTGTAGTTCATTTGCTAAAGCTTTTCTAATGTCAAGTATCATTTCCTTAGACCATGAGATCGTGCAACTCCCGGATACCGTAGGAATGCTTTGGGTGCACCAAACGTCACAACGTAACTGGGTGGCTATAAAGGTGCACTATAGGTATCTCCGAAAGTGTCTGTTGGGTTGGCACGAATTGAGACTGGGATTTGTCACTCCGTATGACGGAGAGGTATCTCTGGGCCCACTCGGTAATGCATCATCATAATGAGCTCATTGTGACTAAGTAGTTGGTCACGGGATCATGCATTACGGAACGAGTAAAGTGACTTGCCGGTAACGAGATTGAACAAGGTATTGGGATACCGACGATCGAATCTTGGGCAAGTAACGTACCGATTGACAAAGGGAATTGTATATGGGATTGCTTGAGTCCTCGACATCGTGGTTCATCCAATGAGATCATCGTGGAACATGTGGGAGCCAACATGGGTATCCAGATCCCGTTGTTGGTTATTGGCCGGAGAGTTGTCTTGGTCATGTCTGCATGATTCCCGAACCCATAGGGTCTACACACTTAAGGTCCGATGACGCTAGGGTTATAGGGAAAGTCTGTACGTGGTTACCGAATGTTGTTCGGAGTCCCGGATGAGATCCCGGACGT
Source organism: Triticum dicoccoides (assembly GCF_002162155.2). Classification (NCBI taxonomy): domain Eukaryota; kingdom Viridiplantae; phylum Streptophyta; class Magnoliopsida; order Poales; family Poaceae; genus Triticum; species Triticum dicoccoides. Next base: position 624,600,531 of record NC_041384.1, on the reverse strand, counting down.
CACGAGGAGTTCCGGAATGGTCCGGAGGTAAAGAATAATATATAGGAAGTGAGGTTTTGACCACCGGAAGTGTTTCGGGCGTCACCGGTAATGTACCGGGACCACAGGAGGGTTCCGGGGGTCCACCGGGAGGGGCCACCAGCCCCGGAGGCTTGCATGGGCCAAGAGTGTGAAGGGACCAGCCCCTGAGTGGGATGGTGCGCCTCCCACCAGGGCCCAAGGAGCATCTAGGATGAGAAAGGGGAAACCCTAGGCGCAGATGGGCCTAAGGCCCACCCTAGGGCGCGCCCCCTCTCCCCCTCTTGGCCGCCCCCCTCCATCCCATCTAGGGTTGCCGCCCCCTAGGGGTGGGAACCCTAGAGGGGGTGCACCCTCCTCCCCTCCTCCTATAAATAGTGGGGGTTTTGGGGCTGCCCAACACACGAGTCTCTCTCCCTCTTGGCGCAGCCCTACCCCTCTCCCTCCTCGTCTCTTGCAGTGCTTGGCGAAGCCCTGCTGGCGTGCCACGCTCTTCCACCATCACCACGCCGTCGTGCTGCTACTGGACGGAGTCTTCCCCAACCTCTCCCTCTCTCCTTGCTGGATCAAGGCGCGGGAGACGTCCCCGGGCTGTACGTGTGTTGAACGCGGAGGCGCCGTTGTTCGGCGCTTAGATCGGAATCGACCGTGATCTGAATCGCTGTGTGTACGACTCCACCAACCGCGTTCTTGTAACGCTTCCGCTTAGCGATCTTCAAGGGTATGAAGATGCACTCCCTCTCTCTCGTTGCTAGTATATCCTAGATTGATCTTGGTGACACGTAGGAATTTTTTTGAATTATTGCTACGTTACCCAACAATTGATGCTCTCTTTCTAAATGTAAAACATTTTGACAGTCTATATTGAACTGCCAAGGGACCGCGGGGCTTATGACTGGTTGTTGAAATAAGCCCCGAAACAAAGAAAAAGGTGTGTGCCGCATCCATGAGGGACTGCTAGTGAGATACTGAAGGAAGGTGGGGATGACGTCAAGTCCGCACGACCCTTATGGGCTGGCCACACACGTGCTACAATGACAATGACAATGGGAAGCAAGGCTGTAAGGCGGAGCGAATCCGGAAAGATTGCCTTAGTTTGGTTTGTTCTCTGCAACTCGGGAACATGAAGTTGAAATAGTTAGTAACCGTGGATCACTCAAAACGTCTTATATTTAGAAACAGAGGGAGTACTTGACAAAAATATATAGTTTATGTTTCACACTTGAGAAAAATATATCATTTGTGTTTCACATTTTCATTAAAAGATGATGCCGCATTAAGTTTAAATTTAAAGTGTTTCCCTTTTTATACATAATTTATCACATACATTGTAGGTTTTACTCTTTTAAAATGTTTGAGAACTCTCATACATTTGTTTCCACTTCTTTTTAGTTTCTGTTACCACATATTTATACATTTGTTTTGATGTGATTCTCACGATGATGCCGCATTAAGTTTAAATTTAAAGTGTTTCCCTTTTTTGTACATAATTTATCACATACATTGTAGGTTTTACTCTTTTAAAATGTTTGAGAACTCTCATACATTTGTTTCCACTTCTTTTTAGTTTGTGTTACCACATATTTATACATTTGTTTTGATGTGATTCTCACGACAAGGGGCAAGACATCATCTTATTCAAACCAGTTACCCCTACAAATATAATTATTAATGCCTTTTACATCGCCCTGCTGATGTGCATTCAAGCCTTCAAGAAAAAGCTAGCGAATTGCTAGAAGGTAGATGATGGTGAAACCCACAAAACCTAGATCTAAAACTTGCAGAAGATGATGTGCCTCTCATCGCGACGACAATGGTGGCGGTCTAGCCTGTTGGACAACGCAGTACGATACACTATCTCAAAACAAAAAGAAAATCTACTGCACGAGCCAAGAACATGATGTGGGTATAGATCACGGGTTTACCACTAGGCTCGTAGTCCTATCAGCACACTAGTAGAAAAATGAGGCATTACAAGCGGCTCCTGAAAGTGGATCTGGCCAAGCAGATTGTGGTCACTGATAATACCCACTAGAGGCGGTTATTCTTGGTACGGAAAGATCCAGAGGTGGTTAGCAATTCGAAACTGACTGTAGAAAATTTGAAGGCGGTTGTGTTTCTGTAATTGCCTGTAGTTTTATAACATTAGAGGAGGTTTTCTAGAGGCTAGGCGGTATAGGACGCCTTTCTCTTTCGGTTTCTCCTCCTGCGGTATCCGACTAGTGAGGTAACGGTAGACAGACAAGGGTTGATGGTAGAGGCGAATTCGACGAAGAACATGCACACTCCGGTGGAAAACACTAGATCTACGTCGTGCCCTTGCTGAAGATGGTGGATCGAAGCTTGGCTTTGGGGATGAAAACCTCAAGATCGACCTTGGGTTGGACTCGTCATCATCGGTGCACATGTGGAGATTTCATTTTAAAGGCTTAGTAAGGAGCTGGGTATTTTTTGTTTTGGTTTTGTCTTTTATCATAGGGGAAGTGGCTATTTGGTGCAGTTACTATCGCGAGGCATGCGACCTCATTTTTTTTATGGGTCAATGTTGTTCGGCTAATATTATTTTGAATGATATATAATACTCCCTCTGTTTCATAATGTACAGTTTTTTTAAAGTCAAACTTTGCGAACTTTGACCATGTTTAGAGAGAAAAATACTCACATTTCTATTAGCAAATGCATATCATCAGATACATCATGAATTAAAAATTCATATTGTATATATTTGATATTTCAAAAATAAACAACTTTCTCCTTAAATTTGGTCAAAGTTTGTTGAGCTTAACATCTCAAAAAACTTATATGCACTACATTATAAAACAAAGAAAGTATATGATTATGTGCATAACTCGATGCAGAGGATTATCCTCTTTTTCCGAAAATATATGATTAGAAACACGACTAAGCTCCCACTAAATTTCTTATAAACACAAGGTTCATTTTCGTTCTTGATGAAGTGAAATCCTTTGACCGCCTCATCAAAACAAATGTTTCAACTCTAAGATGCTTGCTTTGATCCATGGATGGATTTTCGAAGCTTGCTTTAATCCATGAATGGATTTTCGAAGCTTGCATACCTTAGAGCAACTCTAGCAGAGTCTCTATATCTATGATCACCATCCGCCATATGAAGTGTGCTCCATACGAATATGAAGGTTGTCGAGGTGACGTGGAAACACAGAGTCGCCATATCTCAACCTCCATAATTTGTTTTCTTGTTTTTTTATTCAAACATTCAAACACTTAGATTCCGTCCAGAAGTAAACGTTTGGCACACCAAGCAATTATGAATATAATTTTTGACAATTTGCACAAACAAAAGCATTAACCAGTGACATGCACAAATCACATGTTGCCGTTGTGTGCACCATCCACTCCGCCGATGTCTGCGCCATTCTTTCCTCCTTCGGCATGTGTATTTTCCCCTAGTTCAAGGTTCCTGAAACGTATGGTAATATCCCACGGCCTCGCCCAAAATTCTCGAGCCATTGGATCCATCGTGATGAACTATTTCTAGGTGTTCAGGCGGATATCTATCGCCCGATCAGCCTTAATGTGGAGCCTACCCCCCTCCCCCCGTCTCGCCTTCTTCTATTCATTCTTCTTCTCCTCCATGTCTAGATGACTCCATTGTAGCAATCATGAATGTAATTCTCGAGCCATTGGTATACTCGTTTCTTGCCCTCTTCAACTCATTGATATTGTTTTTCATCGCCTCCACCTCTCTTTCTCCTTTGAGCTTCTCCTTTTCTGTCTTCCATCCGTTGGGCCGACCCATGCGGCGGTGCTACAACAAAGCCAAACGGCCTTGACCCTGCCCAGCCTATGAGATTTTCTTTGAGGCATATCTATTTTTGGACCATAAAACACAAGCTCAATAGCTATTTCTATCAGCCGGCCCGCCCAACTATTTGGGCCAAGCTCTGCCACTGCCGTGCTAGTCGATGAAATGATACTTCTAGACACATATACCGTGCGGTCGTCCATCTCTGAAAATGGAACTGAAGCCCTTCATAGATTCTGCCATTACCATGCTAGTCGATGAAATGATACTTCTAGACACATATACCGTGCGGTCGTCCATCTATAAAAATGGAATTGAAGCCCTTTATTGAGTTTGGCCTAATTCCTCGTCCACTTTATGGCCTAATAAATTTCGAGCTCTGTACGTACAACAGGACAGTTTAGCCGAGTGGTCTAAGGCGCCAGATTTAGGCTCTGGTCCGAAAGGGCGTGGGTTCAAATCCCACAGCTGTCATATTTTTTTTTACCTTTTTTTCAGCTTATTTTTTTTTTCCTCTTCGTTCTGTACTCTTCGGCTCGGCAGCCATTACCCCATCGCCGCGTCGTCCGGCGAGAACTCCCGCGGCGATCGGCCATGGCGGCGTCTCTCCGAGCGTCCTCCTCCCCCCTCCGCTCGCGCCTCCTCTCCTCCCCCGCCGCCTGGTCTCCCTGGCGCCTGCTCCTCTCCTCCTCCGTCCACTCGGACGCCGCCCACCAGACCGAAACCCTCGCCTTCCACGAGATCCAGCTCTCCCCCGAGAAGCCCCCCACCGCCACCGCCTTCGTCCTCCACGGCCTCCTGGGCTCCGGCCGCAACTGGCGCACCTTCTCCCGCACCCTCGCCTCCCAGCTCCGTGACCGCTCCCCCGCCGACGGTAACTGCCGCCCAATACCCCCTTCACTAAATGCGTGTATCTCTTAACAGTTAGCACTGCTACTGATGATTGTGGTATCCATGAACGTTGGAGAATTGTCAATGTGCCCGGCTTACATAGCTCGGCGCTTGCTTAGAGTCACAGGCCGGGAGTTTGTTTAGAGACCTGAGTTTTGTGATTTGTATGCGTGTGTGTTTGTGTTTGTAGAGTGGAAGATGGTTCTTGTGGATTTGAGGAACCATGGGAGCTCAGCCAGGATCAAAGGGCTGAGCCCGCCCCATGATATGTCGAGTGCCGCCAAGGATCTTGCTGATTTGGTGAAGGCTCGGGGCTGGACATGGCCGGATGTTGTCGTGGGTCACTCAATGGGTGGAAAGGTCGCAATGGATTTCACAGAGAGTTGCTCCCGTGGCGATTACGGAGAATCTGCTGCTCTTCCCAAACAGGTTCAGTGAGTTATTTTTAGCTTCCACGTGATTGGTTCTAACATAGTTCTTCTGTTTGCCTATTGTTTTATTATTGTTCTTATGAATAAATTGTCTGATTTTGCAACTTACAGTAGGTGCAGTGTATACATACTTATTTACATAGGTATATGCAGTGTTGATCTAGAAAATCCTACTGTTACATATGAAAAGGTGACACGAAGGAAACAAGAATCATTTAGTTCACTATGTGTCACAGAGTAAAGTATACTTTGAGTTGTGTAAGAGACTTTAATATAGCATCGCAGTACAACCTTTGGAGAATTTGTTGTGATTCTGTTGGCAGAATGACAATGTATTGCTTCTTGTACCTTGTAGTTAATTTCTTGGCATCGTCTTTATCCCTGATTATTCTGTTTGGTCACGCTTACTGAACTGAACATCACTGGGTCAAGGGGATAAAGAAGGTGTATCACATATGTCATTTATTTCCTTTGATGCAGAACAGCTCTGGGTGCTTGATTCTGTCCCTGGAGAAGTAAAAATAGATAACAGTGATGGTGAAGTTGAACGGGTTTTGCAAACACTAGCAAGTCTTCCTTCATCGCTTCCATCGCGCAAGTAATTCTCTTACATTCCCTATATTTCTCTGCTTCCTAATCTATTCGAAATATTAATTTAAAGTGTATGATTCAATCTGTTCATTTTATCGAATAGTGGGCATTAGCAGTGTCTTCAGCAAACAAACTAGTGCACACATCAGTTGACCAAACATTAATGCAGCGGCCCATCGCACTGAAAAGGTTCATGTGCAAGCAGTGTGCTGTATGAGTACATGACTCAAAGGCTAATAGCAACACCGAAAGATGGAATGACAGAACAAGATAATTCGTTATATTGATAATTCTAGTTATATGTAAATTCTAGGCTATAGTGTGTATAACCATGCGGCAGAAGGGTGTGCATGGAATCAAAATTTTGCTAAATCTTTGGCAATTTTGCATACATTTTTGTAGCTAATTTTTTAAACAGAGTATCGTATTTGACTCAAAGCACTGAAATAACCTTAAACACACCGTGCATTTCAAATGTCAACTCGCTTGGTTACTTTAATGCTCAGGGTGAGTAACATCAAGTATTTGTCCTTATCCTGTAATTATGTAAAATTGATTCTAGGTGAGTAGGACGCATATGCCTCTTATTATAAACTAGGACAAATGCCCGTGCGTTGCAACGGGCGAAAAAATATCGTAAAACTTGCTCCGTGCGTCAATTTTGGTATACATTTCTGATAAACATCAGTAATAAGTTTATACTATTATTGCTTTTCAAAATATGAAGTGCGGACGTAAAGAAGTCACCCTAACATCTGATAGAGGAGTAGTGCTGCATAGAAAGTCTAGTAATCAGCTTTGTATTTTATATTTCAGAAAACACAAATATTCCTTTACTTTTAGATAACTAAAAGAATAAAAAAATTCATATTTTATTAGAATTGAAACATGTTTTGAAAATGAACATTTTTTTGAACATAAGTTTTTTGTGGAAGAGAATTTTTAAAAATTTGTGATCAATTTTAAATGATTTAAAAAAATTGGAACATATTTTGGGAAACATGAATTTCGAGCAATATTGAAAAGCATGAATTTTTTAAAGCAAGAAGAATTTGAAACACTCTTTGTCTTTAAAAAAACACACGCTCGGTGTCTGCAACGAAAAATGGATTGTTGGGTCCATACCATGTAGTATAAAGTTGAGAAAGTCGTAGGGATGTCCTTTGATGGCGCCTCCTTCAGCTTAGTACTATCATCAGGTGAAAGAGGAAATGGTGTAATTGTTTTCAGCGGGATATACAAACTGTGGAATTGTTGTATACTATTCGAGAGTTTAACAACCAATCCAAAAGTTTTTCTTAGAAATTTCAAAAGATTTGCAAAGTATTTTTTTGGATGAAAGAGTAGTGGTGCATTGAAGTGGGATTGTTTATGTACAATTATTTTTGTTAATATTCGAAAGCAAACATTTTTTTACTATATTAATTATATTTTTAGAAAATTTTGGTTATTTGATTTGCAAGATTATATTCTGTTCTTTTTCTTTTGCACTATGAACTTAGTCATCATCATCATAAAAGAGCAAGCTTTTCTCTGTTCCCCATCATAGGTAAATTTTGGGTGAATTGTAAAAACAAAGCTAAATTTCAAGATGCACCATCGTCACATTCTTTCAACTCTTCACAAGAAATATTATTTCCAATATTTCACTAACTTTAATTATTGTATTTGATGATGTATTCAGATGTGGTAAGCTAGAACATTAAACTATGACAGTAATAACAATAAAACAACAACAAGTAAATCGGTGCTCATTTTTCTCAAAAGAAGCAAATCGGTGCTCATTTATTTAGAAAGAAAAGAATTGCAATCGATGCTACTAGCACGCATGGCAAGCTCCAGCAGCTTCTGGTCGGTGCAGCCAATAAAGAAAGCAATCCACACAAAAGAAAATCCCCACCGAGACCACTACTGCGTGGACATCGCCATTCCTCCAGCAGCGCTGCTGCTCTTCTTGCTCTTTCTCTTTATCCATCCATCTCCAGTGCGTCGACAAACCCACCCATCAGCGGTGCTCTCCTTCCTCTCGTCTCTATCCGTGCTCTAGCCACGCACCACCCACGCGCCCTTCTTGCTTCAGTCGACGGCGCCACGTTCCCCTCTCCCTTCCCTCCTCCACAACTAACCAAGCACCGCCCTCTCACGGTTCACGTTCGTCGGCCGGTTGCAGCGCGGCTCCTGTTGGCCGAGCCTGCGCGCGCGGGGCCTGGCGGGCCGATGGCTGAGGCGCGCCAGTGGTGGCCTGCTCACGGTCGAGCTCGGCGGCTACTTGACGGGGCCGCGTGGATCTTCCCCGGGGCTCCGGGCTCCGGATCTGCGTGGTCATGTCCACCTCACCCTCCAACGGCGCCTTACTGCGGCGCTTCGGGCCCAGATCTCGTTGGTTGGCGCGTAGATGTGTGTGCGCTCGGCTTGAGGTAGCGCAAGGATGATGGGGCAGCTTGGATGGTGGCCCGTGCAGTGTGTGGCTGCCCGGTGAGCCCCGAGTTTTCTCTTTCGCGAGAGCATCCATCTATTATGACAGACAAATCTTTGTTCAATTTTTCTGAATCTTCACCTCGTCTCTCAGCAGAACGCAGGCGTCCCACGATGACGGCATAGGGGGGTGCAGCATCTGGGCCAGCATGGCGCGGAGGCCGGCGGTGATGACCTCGTGGCTCTCTCAGCAGAACTCGGGCTGCGGCGCGACGCCAAGCCACGCCTGCACTCTGCCGTCATCTGGACGCATGCCATGACGGTCACGCCCTCAAGCTCCAGCACGAGCCCCGCCTTCCCGCGCCGCGTTGCAGCCCGCGTTCCTCTGCTCTGACCGCACACATCGCGCCGCTGCCCGAGTTCCTCTGCTCTGACCGCACCCGACGCCCGCGCCGGCGACCCCTTCGTCCCTCGCCACGCCGGCGACCACCAAGAACCCCACCACCTCCTCGCCTCCGCTTGCTGCACGTCGCCAGGAGCACCGCCACCCTCCTAGGAGCCCCGTCGCCGTTCCCCTATGACCCTCGCTCGATTACTTGGCTTCTGCGGCGTGGACTCCGGCGCCAAGCGGCGGTGAGTGGCCGGCGGTGGAGTCTGAGAATGGATAAGAGGCAGTACCGCGGGCTGAATTCCAACCACTGCGGGGGCTATTTTGCAAAAACAAAACGTACTCTCAGGAACACACTTTACATAGGACTGCGGGTTGAATTCGAATAAATACAGGGGCTTTTTTGTAAGAACGGCGACGACGGACGACCAGAAGCAGTCGCCGCTTTATTAGTATATATATATATATATATATATATATATATATATATATATATAATAGGGAAAGATTGGTTGATGCCTGCCTTGTTCTTGCACTTACTCTTGAAGCCTTGAAGGAGAGCTCACATTTTGGCCCTTCCAAGATATTTAACATGAACTACTAAATGATTCACTTCTGTTCAGATTCTTAATGTTATGCCTGTTTGCTATCAGGTGGGTTGTGGACCACATGGTCAGCCTGGGATTCTCCAAGTCACTTTCAGACTGGATTGGCAGCAACTTGAAGAAGGACAATGAACATGTGACCTGGGCTTTTGATCTTCAGGCTGCCACAGACATGTTTAATTCTTACAGGTAAGAAGCAGTTTTTCTTTTACTTCTCCTTCACCTCCCCTTATCTGATTCTTTGTCTTTGTTGGTATCTTCAATCAGTTGGTGAACTAGCTGTCGTGTAACCCTGTATATCATCCAAACATGTTCAACGCTTTGGTGTATGCAAACTGAGTTAAGTTACTGTTAATTTTCAGAGATAGAAGCTACTGGGGACTGCTGGAGAACCCACCAAAGGGTTTGGAGATCTCGATAGTACAGGCAGAGCTCAGTGATAGATGGCACCCTGAGGATGTCCAGAGGCTAAAAGCACTGTCAAGGAGAGGCAGCAAACCTGACGCGGGCAAAGTGTCGCTCCACGTTCTCCCTAACTCCGGCCATTGGGTTCATGTGGACAACCCCAAGGGGCTGCTCGAGATCATGGCGCCTAACTTCCTCTCCACTGTTCAAAATTGACCTGTTTTTTACTGTCAACTCCAGCCTTGTGACAGTGCGTCTTGTCACGTTTGACCACACAAGGATACTTATTCATGCTCTCTTATTGTGATTGGATGAGAGCATTTTCTGCTTTTTGTTAATAAAAGTGATTTTTATTACGATTTTACACTCTCTTCTTGCCAATATCAGTGGATGCTTCATGGAAAATAATGTAGTGTGCTCTGGTAATAAAGTGCAAATGTATGATGGTGTAGCCGACGAGCTTACTGACAGAATACATGATCAACGTTCTCTTGTGATACCATATGCTAGCATTGTAACCTTCGTAGGTTGTAGCTTACTGACATAATACATGCCCGGGTTTCTTGCGGCCATCGCTCCCAACAATTTAGGGAGGCGGTTGTATGCTTCTTCCCCTTCACCATGCACCATTTCAAACGCAGCTTGTTTGGCCTTCCATGCGCTCTTGTACTTCACTCCATGCATACATCCCATTTGTATGACCTCTATCAAGCGCTTTGTAGTGTTTGCGCATTCATGGGCGACGAAAGCATAGGTCGGCCGATACTGCTTGTTGGAGGCCGTTGAGCCCCAGCAAAAGGTATATACTTGGCAACTTGTTATCTTCCATTGCCCACCACTACAAATTCTTACATGAACAAACCATGGGCACCATCTTTCTCAAACTCCAGGTGTAACGCTGCTTTGTGTCCGAGTGCTTCGCAAGTAAGGTTGATGGTGCTTCATACTTCATAGAGTACTCCCACAATCACATTTGATATTCAAGCAAGTCTCTAAACTTCAGGTTGGGGTATACACGTGACTTTTTATATCTTCCGGATGAAAATGGCAATGGTCCAAATTCTTTAGTCTCCCCCGCCATCAACTATGGCCTCATCAACGAGGCTAAGATCACCAAACAAATATATTTGGTGCTCCTGACCTTCCGGATGAAGAGCAGAAGACGACGGTCAGAGGGCTGAGGTGCGCCCTTATTCGTCCCTCCTCCGCGCCGGGATGTTCGCCGGCGATGCGCACGGATCAGGACGAGCTTCTAGTCGGCGTCGGCAGTGTTGGGCGTCGACGCATCCCTCGAGTGCGGCGGCATGACGTCTAGTTCGTGGATGGAGGCGGGGAGATGTGTGCGAGCCTAAATTGTGCGTGCAGCGTGCGTCATAGGCTTGTGCGTCCGTGTGGATAATGGGTCATTACTAGTACCTAGTAAGAAAAAATCACTTGGGCTGGTGGGAGGGGGGCACGGCCCCTCAACGTTCTACATAGCTTCGCCATTGGATGTCACTGTCCATGTCCACTTCTACAGATAGAGTGCCCAAGCGTCTAGCCAACTCAGTTCTATTATTCATCGGTCCAATGCACTAGCTCATCTCATGGAGGGCAAAAGCAAATGTGGTTAGTTGTCTTATTGTTCACCGCCTCGACACATTCCCGGGCATCGTCCCACATAGAATGAAAGATTGTGCCTTAACATCATCAAGGCCGTCCCCGTGAAGCTCATCCTCTATGTTGAAAATATGTCCTGGAAGCAATAATAAATTAGTTATTACCATATTTCTCTATTTATGTTAATCGTTTATTATCCATGCTAGAATTGTATTGATCGAAAACTCAAATACATGTGTGGATACATAGACAACAACGTGTCCCTAGTGAGCCTCTACTAGACTAACTCGTTGATCAAAGATGGCTATGGTTTCCTAGCCATGGACATGAGTTGTCATTTGATAACGGGATCATATCATTAGGAGAATGATGTGATGGACAAAACCCAAACTATAAACGTAGCATGTGATCGTGTCGAGTTTATTGCTATCGTTTTCTGCATGTCAAGTATATGTTCCTATGACCATGAGATCATGCAACTCACTAACACCGGAGGAGTACCTTGTGTGTACCAAACATTGCAATGTAACTGGGCGACTATAAAGGTGCTCTAAAGGTATCTCCGAGGGTGTCTGTTGAGTTGGCATGGATCAAGACTGGGATTTATCACTCCGTATGACGGAGAGGTATCTCAGGGCCCACTCGGTATACAACATCTCATTAACTACATGTCACATAAGCAAAAATTTCTTGAAGTGCGTTATGTTACTACCGAAGTTACTTCCACTATGACTAGCCTTAAAACATGGTTGACTGCGAGTTAGTGCTATATGTCATCATCCTGTCCTGAAAGTGACAGTTAAGTTGACTGAACAATGGTAGTTTTCTGTCACGCGTAATTATATGATGGTTACGGGCTGAGACGTATCCCATCGTAATAATCTCCACCGCCCCATGAATTCATTAGTGCAACCCATTCCGTAACCAATCCCATGCCATTACCCCATTCGTGATCTCCGTTAGGGCATGTATAATGGTGCTATGTTAGGAGTGCTATGTAGGATAAATGATGAGATGGAGTAGAGAGAACTCATAAGAAAAGGCTTGTCTTCTCTTATTTAAAACAAGACAAGAGATGATATCTTAGCACAATATATGTCACCATGTTTTTAGGATTAACTAGTTATGAAGATAAGGCTAAGAAATGACCCATTGTGGACATCTTTTTTTGTCATCTCTTAATTACATGCAAGACCTAAGATAAGACTATCTTATCAACCATTGTACATGCCCTTACGATATGCCCATACGTGTAGCTCAAAAATCCTAGACACACGGGCAGTTTACTTAGCAATACAGACTCTTTCCAAACTACTCTTCTCCCCTCCCCTGATTTTTAGGGCGGGTGGGCCCGTGAGCTTATTTCTATCCAGTGAAAATCAGCCAGCTAAGCCACTCCGTAATACCCAGTAAGGCTGGTCGTAATGGTAGTATCATAACTAGTATCATGCATGCCAACTAGGCAATTTTGATGAGGTGTCATAGCATTAAATAAAGAAAAGAGATGATGGAGTATCATATTATGATACCGTATCATAATAAATGCTATGCTACTTTATGTCATGCATGACAATAAATAGAGTACTACATGATACTAATATATGATACTATGCATTAGGAATGTAGTATCATAAACTAGTATCATATGCATGATACTACTATATGATACTCCCCATTACAACCAACCTAAAAATATTTCATGCATGTAGCATTGCTTCGTGTAGCTAGACCTGGCCAAGCCTGACCAAGCTTGAGGTAGAAAACTCAGGCCCAAGCCCGGCCCAGCCCAGCCGTCGGGCCTACTTCTCAGGCCCAAGCCCAGCCCGTCACAGCAAAAAACACCGGGTCTCGGGCCTTGGGCCAGACCTCTTTAGTAAATGACAAAAACAACGGGCCCAGGCCTGGCCTGACCTAATCTTCGGGCTCAAAACCTAGGCCCAGGCCTAGCTCGGGAGTAGCGTCGGGCCGGGCTTTTTCGGGCCTTTTCGGGCCGGGCGGCCCATGGACAGGATTACGTGTAGCATTACTCATGGAGAGATGCTAGACTCATGGGGGTGTTTTTTTAGGGGCTTCATGGAGCTGCTAACGTGGAGGTTTAAGATTAGATTAAGCAGATGGGAAGGGGTCCATCCCCAGAAAGTCAGGAGGAGAGAGTTATGGTTTTGAAAAAATAATTAAAACGCCAGTATTAGTCCGTGTGTATAGTATTATTGTTACTCATGGTTCTAGAGTAATCCTAGACTTGCGGGTAATTACGGGATGGTTACGGGGTTGAGACTTGAGAGATTATCCCTTCGTAATAATCTACACCGCCCCCTGAATTTGTTGGTGGGGCCCATTCCATAACTAATTTTACTTGTTGATAAAAGACATTTCATTGAATGGATTTATCAGGGTGATACAATTGCATTAAAAGAATATCCAACCTCTGCATAACTTGATGCACACAGTTAATAAGTTCAAACGATCAAAAAATAAACATTATTTTGAGGCAAAAAAAATCGATTCAGCCTAGGATGAGGCAAATCCTATCTAAAGATTATACTGCCATTCATGAAGGGAGAAAACCTAAATGCCATCATAAAAAGTCTCTGTCCCCTGGCCTATGCACAATAGATCAAGTATTGAGCCATTACGTAAATGTAGAATAACCTTCACAGAAGAAAAACACATTTATTATTAAAAATCACATTATTCTTGGTAAGGCACAATGCCCACTATAAGACAGCGCTGCCATAAAAATATGTGCAAAAAATTATTTATATCCCGCAACAAATTGCCGAACATATTACATGCATTACATGAGGTATAGATTTACCCCATCCCATGCCATCAATTTACCCTGTCTGCAATCTCTGTACATGTAGCATTACTCATGGTTTTATGCAATTGACTCCATTCACGATTCCATACGGAGCCTAAGAGCATCTTCAATAGATAATGTAGATGTATGAATAACAACTTTTTTACATCTACGATGCCCTAAAATGCTGCTTTAAAAGATAATATAGATGAAAAAAATTACATCACCTCCTTCAAGTGATGTAAAATAGCCTGCCATGCGCGAACACCCAATCACCCTTTATTTAAGTTTCGTCCGCCGCCCAGCCCATGGCTGACTCATATGACCCCGCCGCCCCCTTCCGCCACCGCCGATCGGTCCCACCCTGTTGTAGCCGCCGCCAACGCAACCACCTTACCAACCCCGCCTCTGCCGCCATGCCGCCACCCCCATCCTGCCGCCTTGGCTTTGCCCCACCTGGCCGGTCGTTGTCGTGGCAACAGGTGCACCGCCGGCGAAGAAGCAGCCGACGGCCAAACCCCGCGGTGGAGGCATGAAGCGACCGGCGTAGCACAACTCAGCGACGAATCCATCTCGAGCGGCCAAGAAGATGAAGCTGACCGTGGCTGCTTCGGCCGATTCGTTGTCGTCAGCGGCCGTGGCAACTGCATCCGGTTGTAGAAATATGAAAATATTGCTCTATATGATGATGATTTTGATTTCGAAATACGGTTGTAGCTAGCCGCGTGGCCATCGATTGGTTTACATCTTCACATATGCATCATCTATTGAAGTTGTAGTTGCACATCACCAAATATACATCATCTATTGGAGTTGATTCTTTTTTGAGATGTTAAGAACACCTTTTTGAGTAATATATTAATATCGCGAAGATATCAATTACACCCAACCTCTGCGCATCATAAGATGTCACAAAGACATCCAAGATGCACACAACCCGAAAAGAAAAGAAAGAAGAAAGAGAAAAACCAAAGGCCTTGCCACAGTGATCAACTCCTCCCAGCAGCAACACACGAACCACCACAAATATGACAACACTCAAAAAACATAAAAAGTCTCCAAAAGTGATAGTTTCAAGAAGGAAACAGTGCATAAGCGCCGTCTTGCTCGATCTAAGATTTTATGTTTTCACCCTGGAGAAAGCCTGATCGCTTAGAGCAATACCTTCAGCAAGGCCATTGCCAGGCACAACCAATGAATGCCAGACCTTAGGTTTTCACCATGAAAGTCACGACTCAGCACTCGAGGAGCACCATCAAAAATGAAACCCTGAAGTGCTGATGCCCCACTTGTCACTATTGCTTGTGAAAGTTATCAAAAACCTGACTGATTCCATCACCTCCAAGGCCCCCTCCGCCTTACTGGCCCTTCAATCTCAGCCACCATGACTTTCTCTACCGCCATCTATGCCATGAAAATCAAGATACCGACATATGTCCCATGGTGTCAACAAACAACATAGCTTCACAACGTGCCCCCATGAAGCCGCGTAGGATGATATGGACGCGCACGATCAGATTCTATCCCATTCAGATATCCTTGGGCAAGATCTTCCGCTACAGTTCTGGAACACGTCGACGGCCAGATCGAGGAGGATCGATCATGCAGATCATTCCCGTGATGCGATAAGAGCACTAGGACCGCCACCACACCGCTGCCTCTACCACGTCGACGCCATCACCACCACGGCGGAGGACACCGGCCCGCGCTACACATAGCTCGCGCCGCTGGCTGAAGATGTATGCCAGATCGGGACGGATCCCGATGATCCGCCGCCTCCTCGCATGCACAATCGGCCATCTCGAAGCCTGTCGTGCGCCTCCAGTCCTGAGCGCCGCCGCACCACCGCGACCCTCGCCATCGCGGTGTCCCGGCCTAGGCGTAACGCCTCGTGATGGACGCCCTGCACGAGAAGGCGAAACGCCCCGCCGACACCGGTCAGGCTTTTCCCGCTGCATCCACTGGCGGCGGCGAGGCGGGATGGAGAGAGAGGAGGGTGCTGACGGCGGCGCCGGGAACGCCCACCCCGTCACCCCGACGTGGGAGGGTTCAATTTCCATGATTTTTCTGTTGGTCGTTTGATACGTTTTAAAAAAACACCTTTTAAAAAGAATGAAAGCACTTTTATATTTATAATATAAATTCTAACACCAATTTTTACATCTTTAAATTTGCATCATTTATTGCAGTTGCTCTAGTCGGTGTCCGTGTAGTTGAGCAGGTGCAGCCGTCGGCTGGAAGATATGCGTACCTGTCTTTCGAGTACATCGGCGGAACATTAGCAGTTAATTATAGTACTAGTAGTACAGCAGAAAGCACGTTTTAAGGTCGACAGCCACATAGCAGAAAGTATAGCACCTGGGACGTCCCTCTCCGTGCCACGACCACTCTCGTGCCCATGCTGTCCTATACGTTGCCTCGAAGCACGCGACCTGTCTCTCTCTCTCTCTCTCTCCCCGTTGTAGTAACTGCTAATGTTCCTAAGCGTGTGGATCGGTCTTGCCCTCGGAGCTGCTAGTATAAATGTCGCGCCATTCCGCCATCCATCGGCACGTTCTTCCATTCCGGCACTGTAACCCGACGCAGCCATGCATTCCGGTACCGGCGAAGCAGCGTGGCGCTCGCGCGCGGTGTGCGGCACGGAGTACACCTGTTGCCGCGCCGTGCCGGGCGGAACCGGCACCACTCTCATCGCGCTCCGCCTCTCGCGCGGCGGCGCGGCGGCTGAAGCGGCAGTCCGCGCTCTCCAGAGCGCTCACCCCGTCCTCCGAGCCCACCTCCGCGGCCCCGCCTCCAGCCCCACCCTCGCCTTCCCCTCCGCCGCGCCGCAGCTACGCCTCGCGCCCCAGCCATGCGCGCTCGACTTCCACTCCCTCCTCGAGCGCGAGATCAACCGCAACCCGTGGGCGGCCGCCGCGCCCGGGCCCGACGGCGCCCCGGTGCTCTTCGCCGCGCTCTACGAGCTCCCGCCGCCCGCGGGCGGGGCGGCGCTGTTCGTCCTGATCCACGCGGCCGTGTGCGACCGCGCGGCGTCCGAGGCGCTGCTGAGGGAGCTCCTCGCGCTGCTGGGCGGCGCGGGCGTTGGCGGCCCGGAGGTGGAGGAGGAGGCGGCGGCGGTGGAGGCGGGGTTGGAGAAGAGGATACGGAAGAAGGACGCGCGGAAGCCGTTGTGGGCGCGTGGCGTGGACATGGTGGGCTACTCCCTCGACGGGCTCCGCGCCTCCACGCTGCCGTTCGAGGAGACCGGCACGGCCAGGTCGACGCACATGGTGCGCCTCCGGTTCGGCCGCGAGGACACGACGCGGCTGCTCCATGTGAGTTTGCTTCTACGACACACACACACACACACACATTGGTACTGCACCATACAGATCACTGGTTCTTTTCACACGATCATCTAGGCATGCAAGGAGAACGGAGTGAGGCTTTGCTCAGCCATGGCTGCGGCGACGATGCTAGCTGCACGGCAATCGAGGAAGCATTCCAGCAGCGGCCAGCAAGAGACGTACTCCGTTGCAACCCTCATCAACTGCCGCGAGTTTCTTGAGCCAGCTTTGAACGATCACAACGTTGGTAAGACCTTGAAGCAAAACTACTACCGAAGACTGGCTAGGAGAAAATTCATCACTGTTAATCGTTGCAGGGTTCTTCTACTCTGGTGTCACCAACACCCACAAGGTAAACAGAGAGGGAAGGCTGTGGGCGCTGGCCAGGAGGTGCCATGATGCCCACAGCAACGCCAGGAACAACAAGAAGCACCTCACCGACATCGGCGACCTCAACTTCCTCATGTGCCGGGCCATCGAGAACCCGCAGCTGACCACGGCCTCCGCGCTCCGGACAGCGCTCGTCTCCGTGTTCGACGAGCCGGCGACCTTCGACGTGCCTGATCTGCAGAGCAAGGCCGGCGTGGAGGACTATGTCTTCTGCGCCACCGTGCACGGCATCGGCCCGTCGATCGGCGTGTTCGACTCTATCAGGGATGGCGAGCTGGATTGCGCGTGCATGTACCCTTCTCCTCTGCATTCCAGGAAGCAGATACAGGAGGTGCTTGACAGGGTGAAGATGATTTTACACGAAGGGAGCAACCCAAGTGATGACAAGAATGAAAGCTGCACGTAGTCTTCCCTGCATTGCACGAAGGGAGGAATGGAATGTTGACCCCCACCTAAGTCGTCAATCACCGAACCATTTCATGCATTATTATTTACAAAGTGTGCCACCACATAAATAAATAAAAATACTCCCTCCCAATCCAAAATAAGTGTGAACTCAGATTATTTTAACTTTAGTTCAAAACTAAGACACTATTATGGATCAGAGGGAGTAGTACATTTGTAAAAAAAAGTACTCATACTCCTGTATACCACATAGATAAATCAACTTTTTTCACTATTTTTTATACTAATATACTTCACGAACAATAACTAAATATCCCTAAGTGTGTTCCATGAAAAATGTCATTTGAGTCCACATGTTTCATATTATTTACACATAACATAAACTGCTTTTTCGTGCGTAAATATTGTAATACCAGCCTCGTCATACATCAACACAAATTTGGACGAACATGTGGGTCTAGCCACCAACAGGTGATTGGAAGGTTGCGAGGACAATGATATTCCCGGCCCACCAGGGTTCAAGTTCTAAACTTGACACTGGTGTTCGCATTTTTCTGGGTTTATTTCAGACTTTTCGGTGATGTATATTCAGTGGGAGTAGACGTTCCCGTCGACACGAAGGCGTCTATAGTAACTTCATAAATCTCGAGATGATGTGTCGGCTCGGTCTCTCAGATGCACGCATAAGAGTGGAATGTGCATGCCTGCGTTCATAGGGATGAGTGTATATACATATGCAAGAGGGGATCCAGGATTAAAAATGACCGGGGGCACCCATGTGAAGGAAAAATTATGTACATATAGGCCTAGAAATATCAAAATGTTTTATATGTTGATTTTGTCAAAGTCCTTCATATTATAGTAATAGGACATATGTATCAATAAAGTGATTGAATGAACAAGTCTGTTTAGACAAAGAAATGTCCAATAGTTCATAAGTTACAAAACAGAATATGCCTTCCAAGTACATAATCCACCTGCCACTTGCTAGGGTGAGTCATATAAATACAAATGGAAGTGGTAAACAAAGGAAATATGTAGGGAATTAAATTATACTCCCTGAGTAAAGAAATACAAGAGTGTTTGGATCACCAGGGAGTATTTCTTATTAAGACATCAAGTTATTACATTTGTTTTGTCCCTGAAATCTTTCTTCTTCTTTTCGCGGAAAAACATAGCCACATACCATGCAACCTCAAAACAAAAGATGTCAAGAAAACATAGTCACATCACTAGTAATTGTGTCCAACGATTCCTTTTAACTATATCTTGTTAGTTTGTCTTTTACTCTATTTTAGTTTAGTTATTTTTAGAGAAAAGGCATCAGTCCAACTTTATAAATAAAGCCATCAGGCAGCGTTCACCAAAGGACAGACAACAAGACATAAAGTTTAGTTGGATCCTAAGAGCAATTCTAGCAGACCCCACATTCCGCCGAAGTTCGAACGGAGGCGTTTATGGAGGCTCAAAATCGCCGCGGCAAAACAGTAACTGTATTCAAACCCGTAAAATTTTAGAAAAAACTTGTTTCCCACGAGAGATTTAAGCAAAAGCTTGCCGGTGCTCGCTCGCATAGATAGTTCTTCTTCACATAAGTTCGTAAGCATGCATATATTACATATAAGTTCGCCGGAGCTAGACCGGGCCTACGCTACCGTACCACTACACAAAATTAAGCAGTGAAATATTCCGCCCACATTTTTTTATTCAGTGAAAAATAACTGAAATAATAACCGTACGAATTCATGTACGAAGTATACGAGTAGCAACAGGTTGGTACTAGTATGGACCAACTCAAAAAAGAAGTACTAGTACGGACGCTACGACTGCATCACAGAGAAAAATCCGAAACCGTATAGAAATTTGAGTTATGCGTCATACTAATCCTAAGAAGTTTTGGATTACAACCAAGCTGTACCAGAAGGAATTCTATATAATAACATGCAGAAATTAAGATTACAAAGAAGTCAAGAACCCTAGGTTTGTGCGTTCAGTTGTGCACTTATGCTTACCTTCACGTGACGATGACAATACTGGGATTATTCTGCTGCACGTCGCGATTCTTCAAGGGCGGCGGCCAGCCGGCGGGTACTCGGCGGATCGATCGTCGGAGGACGACCGTGACCGCTAAATCGTCGGGGTACTAGCGGTTTTCTTTTCTCGAGTCTCGCCTCTCCGCTGGCTTGTCTCCCCGTTTTCTGCTTTGATCGCTTCGTGATTTCCAAAGGGCAGTACGCACGCAAACGCCCAGACATTTTCAAAGGGCAGTACGCACGCAAACGCCCAGACATATGTCCATACACTCATTCCTATGAGTACATACATTCTACCCCATGAGCACATTAATTCAAAAGACTGGACCGACATATTATCTTAAGATTTTACGAAATCACCATAGACGTCTCGTAGTCGACGGAAACATTTCCTATCACTGAACGCGCATCACTGAAATTTTTAAAATAAATTCAGAATAAATGCGAGCACCACAACTTAAACCCCAGTGAGTGGGGATACCATTGTTTATCTAACCATCCAACCATAAGTTGGTCCATATTTCTTCCTACCTTTGCATTCTTTTCATCCGTGTCTCTCAAGGAGAGCGGGGGCCTCTGTGCTGGACTGACGAGGGCCCTGCTGGAAGGTACTAGATACATATAACTGGAGCCGAAAAATGACTGGGCCTGGGCCTCGCCTCGGCCTCATGTGCGTCCACGTCTGTACTGTGTTAAAAAATAGGTTCTAGACGAGATTGTCATCCAAGTGGCGCCAGAGAAGATAGAGCTATGGTTTGCTGGTGTGAAGACGCGCCGCTTGTCAGGACCCTCATCTCGACTAACCAAACCACTCGACGCTTTGCCATGATCGTCGCCACGCTCCAGGACACCCACTGAAGATGTCGAGATGACCCTGCCTCTCTCAGGATTAGAGTCACACCCCTCCCCATGGCCCAGAACACAGGCTGCATGGCGTGGGCTGCAGGAGAGGAGGAAGAGAGGGGGGCAAACCACGATGTTGGTGTCAAAACCGGTGGATCTCGGGTAGGGGGTCCCGAATTGTGCGTCTAGGCGGATGGTAACAGGAGACAAGGGACACGATGTTTTTACCCAGGTTCGGGCCCTCTCGATGGAGGTAAAACCCTACTCCTGCTTGATTAATATTGATGATATGGGTAGTACAAGAGTAGATCTACCACGAGATCAAGGAGGCTAAACCCTAGAAGCTAGCCTATGGTAGGATTGTTGTTCCTACGGACTAAAACCCTCCGGTTTATATAGACACCGGAGAGGGCTAGGGTTACACAGAGTCGGTTACAATGGTAGGAGATCTACATATCCGTATCGCCAAGCTTGCCTTCCACGCCAAGGAAAGTCCCTTCCGGACATGGGACGAAGTCTTCAATCTTGTATCTTCATAGTCCAGGAGTCCGGCTGAAGGTATAGTCCGGCTATCCGGACACCCCCTAATCCAGGACTCCCTCAGTAGCCCCCGAACCAGGCTTCAATGACGACGAGTCCGGCGCGCAGATTGTCTTCGGCATTGCAAGGCGGGTTCTCCTCCAAATTCCGTGTACCTGTCGAATAATGTCCGGTTTCTTGTAAATGTAGCGCTCCTTGGCTTCTACGCCCAATAATGGCCGTCTTCCACGTGTCAAACGAATACGAAAAGTCAGGGTGCTTTTACATTTACACCCCTAGCCGCGTGAATGAGCCGCCTATTTAAGGGGACAAGGATTTAGATCCAGACCACACCTTCTCCCCTCCGCGAGTATTCATCAGAGCATATCCGACAGAGGTCCATTCTATCATGACCGGCCGCCGCAGCTCCTCCTCTCGCCCTTCCAGCCCTCAGCCTGGAGATTGGGAGAGATGCTCCATCCCGCACATCGAGCTAGTGACGCTCCAGACCAAGGGATTTCTCCCCCCGACCTATATGGTCCCGGTTCGAGCCGGACTTGCCACCTATAATGGCGGAGAGCAAGCGGAGAGCGCCCCCAATCCCTCCAAAGGAGAGCGGGTATGCCTTGTCCCTTACTTAATAAGAGGGCTCGGATTTCCAATTCATCCGTTTCTCCGGGGGCTCCTGGAGTTCTATGGCCTCCAGCTGCACAACCTCATGCCTGCCTCCATATTGCATATCGCGGGCTTCGTAGCCCTTTGCGAGCTGTTTTTGGGCTGCGAGGCTCATTTCGCGCTGTGGAAAAGGCTATTCTGCCTTGTGCCCCGTTCTCAGAAGGGGTCAATATATCAAGTGGGCGGAGCCAAAGTGTGGCGCATCGCCGGGACCGGATATCTATCTGGAACCCCAAAGAAGGCGTCCGAGGACTGGCCTTCGGAATGGTTTTATATAGAGGATGTCCCGCTGCCGGATCATGTCCGGATCGGCCTCCCTGAGTTCGACAATGCTCCCCTAAAGAAGCGCCTAAGTTGGCGTCCACGGAGCCCTCAGAGGGAAAGTGACAAGGACGTTCTTTACCTGATGGGCCGGATAAGATTGCTAGCTCATTCCGGACTGACCATGATCAGGGTCATGGCCGCATGCATCATGCGAGGGGTGCAGCCGCTTCAGTATAGAGGCCACCCCATGTGGGACTTCAACGGGGAGGACGACGCCACCCGCCACGGCCGTAAGGGGCCGGATTCGGCTGCCGCTCTAATAAAGATCTTGTCCGCTTTATACAAGGGAGAAGAGGAGGAATTTCTCCGCGTCAACCCACAGGGTGGATTTTCTATGTACAATCCCCCAAGTTGGGTAAGCGGACACTTTTACTTGCCCATCCGTTTTATATTCCCATCGTTAAATATTCAGTATAACGACTTCAACGCAGGAACTGCACCAGGCTGTTAAGGAACTGCGCCAGGCTGTTAAAGAAATAAACAGCCCTCCTCCACAACCCGAGGATCCGGGATGGTCCCTCGACCCGGCCTCTCAAGAGGATCCGGACTTATCTGTGGAGCTGATTGATGGGGTGTTTCATCAATTAAGCAAGGACAACGCCTTGGTGGCCATTACGGCCGATTACCCAGGGCTACTCCCAGCCTCGCAGGTAACTGAGACCGAAGTCCCAGCACTTTGAAAAGGGATCTATCCTCGCGTGTTTTCGATTGCCGTATGACAACCATGTTTTGCAGGGGAGGTCCTTGAGACGGGAGGCCGAGCCTGCGGCGACTAGCCAATGAGGGGCGGCAAGGCCCCGCGGGCTGAAAAGAAGTGCGGTCCGGACTGAGACGCCGGCGCAAAGGTATAGCGCGCCATCTTATTCCCAGGTGTTATTCCTTCAAGGCATATTAACGCTCATGCTCTCTTCAGGACGAAGAGACCTCGACGGACTATATCCGGAGAGGGTGCCAATCGCGCCTCCACCAGCCAGGCTCCAAAGCCTGGTCCGGAAGCGGAGGCAAACACAAGGCGCACACCGGACGCTCCTCCGACAGAGGATGCGGACAGGTTGTCTGCCACCAATTCCGAGGTGGAGAGTGCCATGAACCACAGGCGTCGCCGGATAGTTCTTCGCGACGCTTGTTTCTCCCAAGAGGCATTGGATGCCTTCAATTCGGGAGATGCGTATCTCCGTGCCGCTCAAAATGGTCTAGCCAGAGCCATGGAGCAATATGTAAAAGACATACGGGTAAGAAAATTTTGGTAATTATATATATACCAGTAGCCCCCGAGACTTGAAACAGTTAGAATAACTGATTTAAGGATCATTTGTTATGCAGGTTCTTACAGAAAAGAATACCCTACTGTCCCAGGAGCTGGAAGAGTGCAAATCCCAACTTGAGGCCGCACTAGCCGCGGCAGGGGAGCCCAGGGAGACCCCCTGGTAATATACGCTTCAAAAGATAAGTATTTTGCGAAGTGCGGCGTGGGTGCAAATCTGACAAATGAAATTGCAGATGGCGCCGGATTAAATCCGAAAGAGCAACAACTCCTACGCCAGCTGAAGGCTGGTGAGAGCGTGCTGACAAAGGTGAGGCGGGAGAAGAACGATCTCCAAGATGCCAACAGCAAGCTGGGCGTTGAACTGAAGGATGTTTGTGCCCAGCTGTTGGACTCCGTTAAGGAGAATCAGCGACTTCGACGCGGCATATTTAGTAAGTGCTTAAACGAACTTTGAAAAAAGAGTTCGGCGAGGAAGTCGACTAACAGAGTAATGTCTGTAGGTATGCTAACAGGTCGTCCTGCAGAGGAAATGCCCGGTTCTACGGGTGACCTTCTTCCCGAGCTCTCACAACTACACGAGCGAGTTCGGCAGGTGATGCAAGGCGTCGCCCAGGCCTTGTGGCCATCCGTCTCCATGCCTGAAGGCCTTGGAGAGCTTGTAGAGAAGCTGAAGGGAGCGCGGCGGTGCTTTCGATTGTGGAAGATGTCGGCCTGCCGTCAAGGTGCCAGGGAGGCCTGGGTCATGGTGAAGACGCAGTACACGAAGGTTGACCCAAACCACATGGCCGAGGTCGGACCTGTGGGGCCCGATGGGAAGGAGATCCCTGTGAGCTTAGTATACGACCAAGTAGAATTGGCCGCAAAGTATTCCCAATAGTACTGTAAACTAGACAGCCTGTTAGATGGTATTGAAGAGGAATACAATCAGTCAGGTTGACTATGTAATTTTAATTGACATGTGTAATGCCTTCTAGCCGGATTGTAGATCATTTGTCATGGCCGACCTTTTTGCTTCAACCTCGGGACCTGACGGTCCGGAGTGTGTCCGAATACCCTCGCGGTTATATAAGATGTTGGGTTTCGTAGTAATTTCAAAAAATTTCCTACGCACACGCAAGATCATGTGATGCATAGCAACGAGGGGAGAGTGTTGTCTACGTACCCAACGCAGACCGACTGCGGAAGCGATGACACGACGTAGAGGAAGTAGTCGTACGTCTTCATGATCCAACCGATCAAGCACCGAAACTACGGCACCTCCGAGTTCGAGCACACGTTCAGCTCGATGACGATCCCCGGACTCCGATCCAGCAAAGTGTCGGGGAAGAGTTCCGTCAGCACGACGGCGTGGTGACGATCTTGATGAACTACAGCAGCAGGGCTTCGCCTAAACTCCGCTACAGTATTATCAAGGTATATGGTGGCAGGGGGCACCGCACACGGCTAAGGAATAGATCACGTGGATCAACTTGTGTCTTTTGGGGTGCCTCTACCTCAGTATATAAAGGAGCCAAGGGGGAAGGGGGCGCCGGCCAGGGAGAGGTGGCGCAGGAGGAGTCCTACTCCTTCCGGGAGTAGGACTCCCCTCCAATCCTATTCCAACTAGGATTCCCCAAAGGGGGAAAGAGGGAGAAGGGTGGCCGGCCACCTCTCCTAGTCCTAATAGGACTAGGGGAGGGGGGAGGTGCGCAGCCTGTTGGGTTTCGTAGTAATTTCAAAAAATTTCCTACGCGCACACAGGATCATGTGATGCATAGCAACGAGAGGAGAGTGTTGTCTACGTACCCAACGCAGACCGACTGCGGAAGCAATGACACGACGTAGAGGAAGTAGTCGTACGTCTTCACGATCCAACCGATCAAGCACCGAAACTACGGCACCTCCGAGTTCGAGCACACGTTCAGCTCGATGACGATCCCCGGACTCCGATCCAGCAAAGTGTCGGGGAAGAGTTTCGTCAGCACGACGGCGTGGTGACGATCTTGATGAACTACAGCAGCAGGGCTTCGCCTAAACTCCGCTACAGTATTATCGAGGAATATGGTGGCAGGGGGCACCGCACACGGCTAAGGAATCGATCACGTGGATCAACTTGTGTCAACTTGTGTGTTCATGGGGTGCCCCTTGCCTCAGTATATAAAGGATGGAGGAGGAGGAGGAGGAGGCCGGCCAAGGCAGAGGTGCGGCCAGGGTGGGGAGTCCTACTAGGACTCCAAGTCCTAGTAGGAGTCCACCAAGAGGGGAGGAAGGGAGAAGGAATAGGAGGAGAAGGAGAGGTGGCTGGCCCCCTTTTCTCTAGTCCAATTCGGACTAGAGGGGAGGGGGGGCGCAGCCTTTTTCTCCTCTTCCCACTAAAGCCCATCAAGGCCCAATACTCTTTCCCGTATTCCCGTAACTCCCCGGTACTCCCGAAAATACCCGAATCACTCGGAACCTTTCCGAACTCCGAATATAGTCGTCCAATATATCGATCTTTACGTCTCGACCATTTCGAGACTCCTCGTCATGTCCCCGATCTCATCCGGGACTCCGAACTCCTTCGGTACATCAAAACTCATAAACTCATAATATAACTGTCATCGAAACCTTAAGCGTGCGGACCCTACGGGTTCGAGAACAATGTAGACATGACCGAGACACGTCTCCGGTCAATAACCAATAGCGGGACCTGGATGCCCATATTGGCTCCTACATATTCTACGAAGATCTTTATCGGTCAGACCGCATAATGACATACGTTGTTCCCTTTGTCATCGGTATGTTACTTGCCCGAGATTTGATCGTCGGTATCCAATACCTAGTTCAATCTCGTTACCGGCAAGTCTCTTTACTCGTTCCGTAATACATCATCTCACAACTAACATATTAGTTGTAATGCTTGCAAGGCTTATGTGATGTGTATTACCGAGAGGGCCCAGAGATACCTCTCCGACAATCGGAGTGACAAATCCTAATCTCGAAATACGCCAACCCAACATCTACCTTTGGAGACACCTGTAATGCTCCTTTATAATCACCCAGTTACGTTGTGACGTTTGGTAGCACCCAAAGTGTTCCTCCGGTAAACGGGAGTTGCATAATCTCATAGTCATAGGAACATGTATAAGTCATGAAGAAAGCAATAGCAACATACTAAACGATCAGGTGCTAAGCTAATGGAATGGGTCATGTCAATCAGATCATTCAACTAATGATGTGACCTCGTTACTCAAATAACAACTTATTGTTCATGGTCAGGAAACATAACCATCTTTGATTAACGAGCTAGTCAAGTAGAGGCATACTAGTGACACTTTGTTTGTCTATGTATTCACACATGTATTATGTTTCCGGTTAATACAATTCTAGCATGAATAATAAACATTTATCATGAAATAAGGAAATAAATAATAACTTTATTATTGCCTCTAGGGCATATTCCCTTCAGTCTCCCACTTGCACTAGAGTCAATAATCTAGTTCACATCGCCATGTGATTTAACAGCAATAGTTCACATCACCATGTGATTAACACCCATAGTTCACATCGATATGTGATCAACACCCAAAGGGTTTTACTAGATTCAGTCATCTAGTTCACATCGGTATGTGATTAACACCCAAGGAGTACTAAGGTGCGATCATGTTTTGCTTGTGAGAGAATCTTAGTCAACGGGTCTGTCACATTCAGATCCGTAAGTATTTTGCAAATATTTATGTCAACAATGCTCTGCACGGAGCTACTCTAGCTAATTGCTCCCACTTTCAATATGTATCCAGGTTGAGACTTAGTGTAACTTTTACAACAAACTCTTTTATCACCTCCATAATCGAGAAACATCTCCTTAGTCCTTACTAAGGATATTCTTGACCAATGTCCAGTGATCTACTCCTAGATCACTATTGTACTCTCTTGCCAAATTCAGAGTAAGGTATACAATAGGTCTGGTACATAGCATAGCATACTTTATAGAACCTATGACTGAGGCACAGGGAATGACTTTTCATTTTTTTTCTATTTTCTGCTGTGGTCGGGATTTGAGTCTTACTCAATTTCATACCTTTGCAACACAGGCAAGAACTCTTTCTTTGACTGTTCCATTTTGAACTATTTCAAAATCTTGCCAAGGTATGTACTCATTGAAAATCTTATCAAGCGTCTTGATCTATCTCAATAGATCTTGATGCTTAATATGTAAGTAGCTTTTACTGAGGTCTTTTCCTTTTAAAGAATTCCTTTAAAACACTCCTTTATGCTTTGCAGAAAAATTCTACATCATTTCTGATCAACAATATGTCACTCACATATACTAATCAGAAAGGCTGTAGTGCTCCCACTCACTTTATTGTAAATACAGGCTTCTCAAAAAGTCTGTATAAAACCATATGCTTTGATCAACTCATCAAAGCGTATATTCCAACTCCGAGAGGCTTGCACCAGTCCATAGATGGATCGCTGGAGCTTGCACATTTTGTTAGTACCTTTAGGATTGACAAAACCTTCTGGTTGCATCATATACAACTCTTCTTTAATAAATCCATTAAGGAATGCAGTTTTGTTTATCCATTTGCCAGATTTCATAAAATGCGGCAATTGCTAACATGATTCGGACAGACTTAAGCATAGATACGAGTGAGAAAATCTCATTGTAGTCAACACCTTGAACTTGTCGAAAACCTTTTTGCGACAATTCTAGCTTTGTAGATAGTAACACTACTATCAGCGTCCGTCTTCCTCTTGAAGATCCATTTATTCTCAATTGCTTGCTGATCATCGGGCAAGTCAACCAAAGTCCAAACTTTGTTCTCATACATGGATCATATCTCAGATTTCATGGCCTCAAACCATTTCGCGGAATCTGGGCTCATCATTGCTTCCTCATAGTTCGTAGGTTCATCATGGTCTAGTAACATGACTTCCAGAACATGATTACCATACCATTCTGGTGGGGATCTTACTCTGGAAGACCTACGAGGTTTGGTAGTAACTTGATCTGAAGTTTGATGATCATCATCATTAACTTCCTCACTTATTGGTGTAGGAATCACTGGAACTGATTTCTGTGATGAACTACTTTCCAATAAGGGAGAAGGTATAATTACCTCATCAAGTTCTACTCTCCTCCCACTCACTTCTTTCGAGAGAAACTCCTTCTCTGGAAAGGATCCATTTTAGCAACGAATGTCTTGCCTTCGGATCTGTGATAGAAGGTGTACCCAACAATTTCCTTTGGGTATGAAGACGCACTTCTCCGATTTGGGTTCGAGCTTATCAGGATGAAACTTTTTCACATAAGCATCGCAGCCCCAAACTTTAAGAAACAACAGGTTAGGTTTACTGCTAAACCATAGTTCATACAGTGTCGTTTCAACGGATTTAGATGGTGCCCTATTTTAAAATGTGAATGCAGCTGTCTCTAATGCATAACCCCAAAACGATAGTGGTAAAGAGATATCATAGATCGCACCATATCAAATAAAGTGCGGTTACGACGTTCGGACACACCATAACGATGTGGTGTTCCAGGTGGCGTGAGCTGTGAAACTATTCCACATTGTTTTAATTGAAGACCAAACTCGTAACTCAAATATTTGTCTCCGCGATCAGATCGCAGAAACTTTATTTTCTTGTTACGATGATTTTTCCACTTCACTCTGAAATTCTTTGAACCTTTCAACTATTTCAGACTTATGTTTCATCAAGTAGATATACCCATATCTGCTCAAATCATCTTGTGAAGGTCAGAAAACAACGATGCTTGCCACGAGCATCAGCACTCATTGGATCGCATACATCGGTATGTATTATTTCCAATAAGTCAGTAGCTCGTTCCATTGTTCCGGAGAACGGAGTTTTAGTCATCTTGCCCAAAAGGCATAGTTCGCAAGCATCAAGTGATTCATAATCAAGTGATTCCAAAATTCCATCAGTATGGAGTTTCTTCATGCGCTTTACACCAATATGACCTAAACGGCAGTGCTACAAACAAGTTGCACTTATCATTATTAACTTTGCATCTTTTGGTTTCAATATTATGATTATGTGTATCACTACGATCGAGATCCAACAAACTATTTTCATTGGGTGTGTAACCATATAAGGTTCTATTCATGTAAACAGAACAACAATTTATTCTCTTACTTAAATGAATAATCGTATTACAATAAACATGATCAAATCATATTCATGCTCAACGCAAACACCAAATAACACTTATTTAGGTTCAACACTAATCCCGAAAGTATAGGGAGTGTGTGACGATGATCATATCAATCTTGGAACCACTTCCAACACACAGCGTCACTTCACCCTTAACTAGTCTCTGTTTATTCTGCAACTCCCGTTTCGAGTTACCAATCTTAGCAACTGAACTAGTATCAAATACTGAGGGTTTGTGATAAACACTAGTAAAGTACACATCAATAACATGTATATCAAATATACTTATGTTCACTTTGCCATCCTTCTTATCCGCCAATCACTTGGGGTAGATCCGCTTCCAGTGACCAGTCCCTTTGCAGTAGAAACACTTAGTCTCAGGCTTAGGATCAGACTTGGGCTTCTTCACTTGAGCAGCAACTTGCTTGTTGTTCTTCTTGAAGTTCCCCTTCTTCCTTCTGCCCCTTTTCTTGAAACTAGTGGTCTTGTCTACCATCAACACTTGATGTTTTTCTCGATTTCTACCTTCGTCAATTTCCGCATTACGAAGAGCTTGGGAATCGTTTCCGTTATCCCTTGCATGTCATAGTTCATCACGAAGTTCTACTAACTTGGTGATGGTGACTAGAGAATTCTGTCAATCACTATCTTATCTGGAAGATTAACTCCCACTTGATTCAAGCGATTGTAGTACTCAGACAATCTGAGCACATGCTCACTAGTTGAGCGATTCTCCTCCATCTTTTAGCTATAGAACTTGTTGGAGACTTCATATCTCTCAACTCGGGTATTTGCTTGAAATATTAGCTTCAACTCCTGGAACATCTCATATGGTCCATGACATTCAAAACGTCTTTGAAGTCCCGATTCTAAGCCGTTTAAGCATGGTCCACTTAAACTATCAAGTAGTCATCATATTGAGCTAGCCAAACGTTCATAACGTCTGCATTTGCTCCTGCAAGAGGTCCGTCACCTAGCGATGCATTAAGGACATAATTCTTCTGTGCAGCAATGAGGATTTAACCTCAGATCACGGATCAAATCCGCAACATTGCTACTAACATTTTTCAACACAATTTTCTCTAGGAACATATCAAAATAAACACAGGGAAGCAACAACGCGAGCTATTGATCTACAACATGATTTGCAAAATACTACCAGGACTAAGTTCATGATAAATTTAAGTTCAATTTAATCATATTACTTAAGAACTCCCACTTAGATAGACATCCCTCTAATCCTCTAAGTGATCACGTGATCCAAATTAACTAAACCATGTCCGATCATCACGTGAGATGGAGTAGTTTCATCGGTGAACATCATTATGTTGATCATATCTACTATATGATTCACGCTCGACCTTTCGGTCTCCGTGTTCCGAGGCCATATCTGCATATGCTAGGCTCGTCAAGTTTAACCTGAGTATTCTGCGTGCGCAACTGTTTTGCACCCGTTGTATTTGAACGTAGAGCCTATCACACCCGATCATCACGTGGTGTCTCAGCACGAAGAACTTTTGCAACGGTGCATACTCAGGGAGAACACTTCTTGATAATTTAGTGAGAGATCATCTTATAATGCTACCGTCAATCAAAGCAAGATAAGATGCATAAAAAGATAAACATCACATGCAATCAATATAAGTGATATGATATGGCCATCATTATCTTGTGCTTGTGATCTCCATCTCCGAAGCAACGGAATGATCACCATCGTCACCGGCGCGACACCTTGATCTCCATCGTAGCATCGTTGTCGTCTCGCCAATCTTATGCTTCCACGACTATCACTACCGTTTAGTAATAAAGTAAAGCATTACATCGCGATTGCATTGCATACAATAAAGCGACAACCATATGGCTCCTGCCAGTTGCCGATAACTTGGTTACAAAACATGATCATCTCATACAATAAAATTCAGCATCATGCCTTGACCATATCACATCACAACATGCCCTGCAAAAACAAGTTAGACGTCCTCTACTTTGTTGTTGCATGTTTTACGTGGCTGCTACGGGCTTAAATAAGAACCAATCTCACCTACGCATCAAAACCACAACGATAGTTTGTCAAATAGACTCCGTTTTAACCTTCGCAAGGACCGGGCGTAGCCATACTTGGTTCAACTAAAGTTGGAGAGGCAGTCGCCCGCAAGCCATCTCTGTGCAAAGCACGTCGAGGGAACCGGTCTCGCGTAAGCGTACGCGTAAGGTTGGTCCGGGTCGTCTCGTCCAACAATACCGCTGAACCAAAATATGACATGCTGGTAGGCAGTATGACTTGTATCGTCCACAACTCACTTGTGTTCTACTCGTGCATATAACATCAACATCATTAACCTGGCTCGGATGCCACTGTTGGGTTTCGTAGTAATTTCAAAAAATTTCCTACGCGCACACAGGATCATGTGATGCATAGCAACGAGAGGAGAGTGTTGTCTACGTACCCAACGCAGACCGACTGCGGAAGCAATGACACGCCGTAGAGGAAGTAGTCGTACGTCTTCACGATCCAACCGATCAAGCACCGAAACTACGGCACCTCCGAGTTCGAGCACACGTTCAGCTCGATGACGATCCCCGGACTCCGATCCAGCAAAGTGTCGGGGAAGAGTTTCGTCAGCACGACGGCGTGGTGACGATCTTGATGAACTACAGCAGCAGGGCTTCGCCTAAACTCCGCTACAGTATTATCGAGGAATATGGTGGCAGGGGGCACCGCACACGGCTAAGGAATCGATCACGTGGATCAACTTGTGTCAACTTGTGTGTTCATGGGGTGCCCCTTGCCTCAGTATATAAAGGATGGAGGAGGAGGAGGAGGAGGCCGGCCAAGGCAGAGGTGCGGCCAGGGTGGGGAGTCCTACTAGGACTCCAAGTCCTAGTAGGAGTCCACCAAGAGGGGAGGAAGGGAGAAGGAATAGGAGGAGAAGGAGAGGTGGCTGGCCCCCTTTTCTCTAGTCCAATTCGGACTAGAGGGGAGGGGGGGGCGCAGCCTTTTTCTCCTCTTCCCACTAAAGCCCATCAAGGCCCAATACTCTTTCCCGTATTCCCGTAACTCCCCGGTACTCCCGAAAATACCCGAATCACTCGGAACCTTTCCGAACTCCGAATATAGTCGTCCAATATATCGATCTTTACGTCTCGACCATTTCGAGACTCCTCGTCATGTCCCCGATCTCATCCGGGACTCCGAACTCCTTCGGTACATCAAAACTCATAAACTCATAATATAACTGTCATCGAAACCTTAAGCGTGCGGACCCTACGGGTTCGAGAACAATGTAGACATGACCGAGACACGTCTCCGGTCAATAACCAATAGCGGGACCTGGATGCCCATATTGGCTCCTACATATTCTACGAAGATCTTTATCGGTCAGACCGCATAACGACATACGTTGTTCCCTTTGTCATCGGTATGTTACTTGCCCGAGATTTGATCGTCGGTATCCAATACCTAGTTCAATCTCTTTACCGGCAAGTCTCTTTACTCGTTCCGTAATACATCATCTCACAACTAACATATTAGTTGTAATGCTTGCAAGGCTTATGTGATGTGTATTACCGAGAGGGCCCAGAGATACCTCTCCGACAATCGGAGTGACAAATCCTAATCTCGAAATACGCCAACCCAACATCTACCTTTGGAGACACCTGTAATGCTCCTTTATAATCACCCAGTTACGTTGTGACGTTTGGTAGCACCCAAAGTGTTCCTCCGGTAAACGGGAGTTGCATAATCTCATAGTCATAGGAACATGTATAAGTCATGAAGAAAGCAATAGCAACATACTAAACGATCAGGTGCTAAGCTAATGGAATGGGTCATGTCAATCAGATCATTCAACTAATGATGTGACCTCGTTACTCAAATAACAACTCATTGTTCATGGTCAGGAAACATAACCATCTTTGATTAATGAGCTAGTCAAGTAGAGGCATACTAGTGACACTTTGTTTGTCTATGTATTCACACATGTATTATGTTTCCGGTTAATACAATTCTAGCATGAATAATAAACATTTATCATGAAATAAGGAAATAAATAATAACTTTATTATTGCCTCTAGGGCATATTTCCTTCAGTCTCCCACTTGCACTAGAGTCAATAATCTAGTTCACATCGTCATGTGATTTAACACTAATATTCATATCTGTATATGATTAACACCCATAGTTCACATCATGATGTGACCAACACCCAAAGGGTTTACTAGAGTAAATAATCTAGTTCACATCGCTATGTGATTAACACCCAAAGAGTACTAAGGTGTGATCATGTTTTGCTCGTGAAAGAAGCTTAGTCAACGGGTCTGTCACATTCAGAGCCGTATGCATTTTGCAAATATTCTATGTCTACAATGCTCTGCACGGTGCTACTCTAGCTAATTGCTCCCACTTTCAATATGTATCCAGATTGAGACTTAGAGTCATCTGGATCGGTGTGAAAACTTGCACCGAGGTAACTTTTACGACGGGCTCTTTTATCACCTCCATAATCGAGAAATATTTCCTTAGTCCTCACTAAGGATATTCTTGACCAATGTCCAGTGATCTACTCCTAGATCACTATTGTACTCCCTTGTCAAATACTGAGCAAGGTATACAATAGTTCTGGTACATAGCATAGCATACTTTATAGAACCTATGACTGAGGCATAGGGAATGACTTTTCATTTTTTCTATTTTCTGCTGTGGTCGGGATTTGAGTCTTACTCAAATTTCATACCTTTGCAACACAGGCAAGAACTCTTTCTTTGACTGTTCCATTTTGAACTATTTCAAAATCTTGCCAAGGTATGTACTCATTGAAAATCTTATCAAGCGTCTTGATCTATCTCAATAGATCTTGATGCTTAATATGTAAGTAACTTTTACTGAGGTTTTTTCCTTTTAAAGAACTCCTTTAAAACACTCCTTTATGCTTTGCAGAAAAATTCTACATCATTTCTGATCAACAATATGTCACTCACATATACTAATCAGAAAGGCTGTAGTGCTCCCACTCACTTTATTGTAAATACAGGCTTCTCAAAAAGTCTGTATAAAACCATATGCTTTGATCAACTCATCAAAGCGTATATTCCAACTCCGAGAGGCTTGCACCAGTCCATAGATGGATCGCTGGAGCTTGCACATTTTGTTAGCACCTTTAGGATTGACAAAACCTTCTGGTTGCATCATATACAACTCTTCTTTAATAAATCCATTAAGGAATGCAGTTTTGTTTATCCATTTGCCAGATTTCATAAAATGCGGCAATTGCTAATATGATTCAGACAGACTTAAGCATAGATACGAGTGAGAAAATCTCATCGTAGTCAACACCTTGAACTTTGTCGAAAACCTTTTGCGACAATTCTAGCTTTGTAGATAGTAACACTACTATCAGCGTCCGTCTTCCTCTTGAAGATCCATTTATTCTCAATTGCTTGCTGATCATCGGGCAAGTCAACCTAAAGTCCAAACTTTGTTCTCATACATGGATCATATCTCAGATTTCATGGCCTCAAACCATTTCGCGGAATCTGGGCTCATCATCGCTTCTTCATAGTTCGTAGGTTCATCATGATCTAGTAGCATGACTTCCAGAACAGGATTACCGTACCACTCTGGCGCGGATCTTACTCTGGTTGATCTACGAGGTTCAGTAGTATCTTGTTCTGAAGTTTCATGATCATCATCATTAGCTTCCTCACTAACTGGTGTAGGTGTCACAGAAACAGTTTTCTATGATGTACTACTTTCCAATAAGGGAGCAGGTACAGTTACCTCGTCAAGTTCTACTTTCCTCCCACTCACTTCTTTCAAGAGAAACCCCTTCTCCAGAAAGTTTCCGAATTTAGCAACAAAAGTCTTGCCTTCGGATCTGTGATAGAAGGTGTATCCAATAGTTTCCTTTGGATATCCTATGAAGACGCACTTCTCCGATTTGAGTTTGAGCTTATCAGGATGAAACTTTTTCATATAAGCATCGCAACCCCAAACTTTAAGAAAGGACAGCTTAGGTTTCTTGCAAAACCATAGTTCACATGGTGTCGCCTCAACGGATTTAGATGGTGCCCTATTTAACGTGAATGTAGCTGTCTTTAATGCATAACCCCAAAACGATAGTGGTAGATCGGTAAGAGACATCATAGATTGCACTATATCCAATAAAGTACGGTTATGACGTTCAGACACACCATTATGCTGTGGTGTTCCATGTGGCATGAGTTTGTGAAACTATTCCACATTGTTTTAATTGAAGACCAAACTTGTAACTCAAATATTTGTCTCCGCGATCAGATCGTAGAAACTTTATTTTCTTGTCACGATGATTTTCCACTTCACTCTGAAATTCTTTGAACTGTTCAAATGTTTCAAACTTATGTTTCATCAAGTAGATATCCCCATATCTGCTCAAATCATCTGTGAAGGTCAGAAAATAATGATACCTGCTGCAAGCCTTAATATTCACCGGACCACATACATCAGTATGTATGATCTCCAACAAATCTGTTGCTTGCTTCATTGTTCCGGAGAACGGCGTTTTAGTCATCTTGCCCAAAAGGCATGGTTCGCAAGCATCAAGTGATTCATTATCAAGTGATTCCAAAATCCCATCAGCATGGAGTTTCTTCATGCGCTTTACACCAATATGACCTAAACGGTAGTGCTACAAATAAGTTGCACTATCATTATTAACTTTGCATCTTTTGGTTTCAATATTATGATTATGTGTATCACTGCGATCGAGATCCAACGAACTATTTTCATTGGGTGTGTAACCATATAAGGTTTTATTCATGTAAACAGAACAACAATTTATTCTCTTACTTAAATGAATAACCGTATTACAATAAACATGATCAAATCATATTCATGCTCAACGCAAACACCAAATAACACTTATTCAGGTTCAACACTAATCCCGAAAGTATAGGGAGTGTGCGATGATGATCATATCAATCTTGGAACCACTTCCAACACACATCGTCACTTCACCCTTAACTAGTCTCTGTTTATTCTGCAACTCCCGTTTCGAGTTACTAATCTTAGCAACTGAACTAGTATCAAATACTGAGGGGTTGCTATAAACACTAGTAAAGTACACATCAATAACATGTATATAAAATATACTTATGTTCACTTTGCCATCCTTCTTATCTGCCAATCACTTGGGGTAGTTCCGCTTCCAGTGACCAGTCCCTTTGCAGTAGAAACACTTAGTCTCAGGCTTAGGACCAGACTTGGGCTTCTTCACTTGAGCAGCAACTTGCTTGCCGTTCTACTTGAAGTTCCCTTCTTCCCTCTGCCCTTTTCTTGAAACTAGTGGTCTTGTCTACCATCAACACTTGATGTTTTTCTCGATTTCTACCTTCGTCAATTTCCGCATTATGAAGAGTTCGGGAATCGTTTCCGTTATCCCTTGCATAT
The DNA here is from genome assembly GCF_002162155.2 of Triticum dicoccoides. NCBI lineage: Eukaryota > Viridiplantae > Streptophyta > Magnoliopsida > Poales > Poaceae > Triticum > Triticum dicoccoides. The sequence goes on along the minus strand of NC_041384.1, from coordinate 624,563,258 downwards.
CATAGTTCATCACGAAGTTCTACTAACTTGGTGATGGTGACTAGAGAATTTTGTCAATCACTATCTTATCTGGAAGATTAACTCCCACTTGATTCAAGCGATTGTTGTACTCAGACAATCTGGGCACATGCTCACTAGTTGAGCGATTCTCCTCCATCTTTTAGCTATAGAACTTCTTGGAGACTACATATCTCTCAACTCGGGTATTTGCTTGAAATATTAACTTCAACATCTCATATGCTCCATGACGTTCAAAACGTCTTTGAAGTCCCGATTCTAAGCCATTAAGCATGGTGCACTAAACTATCAAGTAGTCATCATATTGAGCTAGCCAAACGTTCATAACATCTGCATCTGCTCCTGCAATAGGTCCGTCACCTAGCGGTGCATCAAGGACATAATTCTTCTGTGCAGTAATGAGGATAAACCTCAGATCACGGATCCAATCCGCATCATTGCTACTAACATCTTTCAACATGATTTTCTCTAGGAACATATCAAAATAAACACAGGGAAGCAACAACGCGAGCTATTGATCTACAACATAATTTGCAAAATACTACCAGGACTAAGTTCATGATAAATTTAAGTTCAATTAATCATATTACTTAAGAACTCCCACTTAGATAGACATCCCTCTAATCCTCTAAGTGATTACGTGATCCAAATCAACTAAACCATGACCGATCATCACGTGAGATGGAGTAGTTTTCAATGGTGAACATCGTTATGTTGATCATATCTACTATATGATTCACGCTCGACCTTTCGGTCTCCGTGTTCCGAGGCCATATCTGTATATGCTAGGCTCGTCAAGTTTAACCCGAGTATTCTGCGTGTGCAAAACTGGCTTGCACCCGTTGTAGATGGACGTAGAGCTTATCACACCCGATCATCACGTAGTGTCTGGGCACGACGAACTTTGGCAACGGTGCATACTCAGGGAGAACACTTCTTGATAATTTAGTGAGAGATCATCTTATAATGCTACCGTCTATCAAAGCAAGATAAGATGCATAAAAAGATAAACATCACATGCAATCAATATAAGTGATATGATATGGCCATCATCTTCTTGTGCTTGTGATCTCCATCTCCGAAGCACCGTCATGATCACCATCGTCACCGGCGCGACACCTTGATCTCCATCGTAGCATCGTTGTCGTCTCGCCAATCTTATGCTTCCACGACTATCACTACCGTTTAGTAATAAAGTAAAGCATTACATCGCGATTGCATTGCATACAATAAAGCGACAACCATATGGCTCCTGCCAGTTGCCGATAACTCGGTTACAAAACATGATCATCTCATATAATAAAATTCAGCATCATGCCTTGACCATATCACATCACAACATGCCCTGCAAAAACAAGTTAGACATCCTCTACTTTGTTGTTGCATGTTTTACGTGGCTGCTACGGGCTTAAGTAAGAACCAATCTCACCTACGCATCAAAACCACAACGATAGTTTGTCAAATAGACTCCGTTTTAACCTTCGCAAGGACCGGGCGTAGCCATACTTGGTTCAACTAAAGTTGGAGAGACAGTCGCCCGCAAGCCATCTCTGTGCAAAGCACGTCGAGGGAACCGGTCTCGCGTAAGCGTACGCGTAAGGTTGGTCCGGGTCGTCTCGTCCAACAATACCGCCGAACCAAAGTATGACATGCTGGTAGGCAGTATGACTTGTATCGTCCACAACTCACTTGTGTTCTACTCGTGCATATAACATCAACATAAATAACCTGGCTCGGATGCCACTGTTGGGTTTCGTAGTAATTTCAAAAAATTTCCTACGCACACGCAAGATCATGTGATGCATAGCAACGAGGGGAGAGTATTGTCTACGTACCCAACGCAGACCGACTGCGGAAGCGATGACACGACGTAGAGGAAGTAGTCGTACGTCTTCTCGATCCAACCGATCAAGCACCGAAACTACGGCACCTCCGAGTTCGAGCACACGTTCAGCTCGATGACGATCCCCGGACTCCGATCCAGCAAAGTGTCGGGGAAGAGTTCCGTCAGCACGACGGCGTGGTGACGATCTTGATGAACTACAGCAGCAGGGCTTCGCCTAAACTCCGCTACAGTATTATCGAGGTATATGGTGGCAGGGGGCACCGCACACGGCTAAGGAATAGATCACGTGGATCAACTTGTGCCTTTTGGGGTGCCTCTACCTCAGTATATAAAGGAGCCAAGGGGGGAGGGGGCGCCGGCCAGGGAGAGGTGGCGCAGGAGGAGTCCTACTCCTTCCGGGAGTAGGACTCCCCTCCAATCCTATTCCAACTAGGATTCCCCAAAGGGGGAAAGAGGGAGAAGGGTGGCCGGCCACCTCTCCTAGTCCTAATAGGACTAGGGGAGGGGGGAGGTGCGCAGCCCCCTTGGGCTGCCCTTTTCTCCTTTCCACTAAGGCCCATGAAGGCCCATATGGCTCCCGGGGGGTTCCGGTAACCCTCCCGGTAACCCGGTAAAATCCCGATTTCACCCGGAACACTTCCGATGTCCAAACATAGGCTTCCAATATATCAATCTTTACGTCTCGACCATTTCGAGACTCCTCGTCATGTCCGTGATCACATCCGGGACTCCGAACAACCTTCGGTACATCAAAATGCATAAACTCATAATATAACTGTCATCGTAACCTTAAGCGTGCGGACCCTACGGGTTCGAGAACAATGTAGACATGACCGAGACATGTCTCTGGTCAATAACCAATAGCTGGACCTGGATGCCCATATTGGCTCCTACATATTCTACGAAGATCTTTATCGGTCAGACCGCATAACAACATACGTTGTTCCCTTTGTCATCGGTATGTTACTTGCCCGAGATTCGATCATCGATATCCAATACCTAGTTCAATCTCGTTACCGGCAAGTCTCTTTACTCGTTCCGTAATACATCATCTCACAACTAACATATTAGTTGTAATGCTTGCAAGGCTTATGTGATGTGTATTACCGAGAGGGCCCAGAGATACCTCTCCGACAATCGGAGTGACAAATCCTAATCTCGAAATACGCCAACCCAACATCTACCTTTGGAGACACCTGTAATGCTCCTTTATAATCACCCAGTTACGTTGTGACGTTTGGTAGCACCCAAAGTGTTCCTCCGGTAAACGGGAGTTGCATAATCTCATAGTCATAGGAACATGTATAAGTCATGAAGAAAGCAATAGCAACATACTAAACGATCAGGTGCTAAGCTAATGGAATGGGTCATGTCAATCAGATCATTCAACTAATGATGTGACCTCGTTACTCAAATAACAACTCATTGTTCATGGTCAGGAAACATAACCATCTTTGATTAATGAGCTAGTCAAGTAGAGGCATACTAGTGACACTTTGTTTGTCTATGTATTCACACATGTATTATGTTTCCGGTTAATACAATTCTAGCATGAATAATAAACATTTATCATGAAATAAGGAAATAAATAATAACTTTATTATTGCCTCTAGGGCATATTTCCTTCATAAGAATCATGCTATGCATGGAGACCAGGCGTAGGGGTCATTAGTGCTTGAACAGACAAGTGCCCAACTAGTTATGTTATATTACATGGTTAGTAAGAAACATCTTCCAGGGAGAATAGTTCTGTTAGGGGTTCCTTTCCCTAGGAGGCATGCCCTAAAGTGCATGTCCATTCTACGAAAAGAGATGCAAGAAAAATATCTGGGGGCGTATAGATAAATAAGTGAAAAGAAAGATCATCTTTAGTTCACCGACCGAATATTCCCTTAAGAACGCTAGCTTTCGGCTTCACCCAGTCTGAGGTACACATCCGACTGACCCGGCAGTAACAATCGCAGAGGTGCTCCCTTTACCACCTAGCCGAACAATCGGGAATGTAGGGGTAAGCACAGGAGCCAGGCAACCCAGCTTGGCCAAAACTTAAGTCATGTCGATGCATATAATGGTGAATAAAAGGTACATGCGGAAGTGTGACACATGTGTTGGGCATGAAGCCCGTATAAATAAGCTTCTGTTTAAAGAAGCCCCCAGGTTTAATGAGCGCGGATAGCGTGTCACTTTATGAGCCTTTAAAGGCTATAAGAGAGAGGGAGGGGAGAAGGAGAGAAATGTAAGACAGAAAGTATATAAAAAATGGACAGAGGAAGGAGACGAACACAGAGTTCGGCGCTAGGCATAAAATCTTCGGAGACGAGCTGCGTTCCATGGGTTTGGCTCGAGTCGGTTATCCGATGCATCTCGCACGCGGTACGCTCCACCAGTCAGGACTTGGTCAATTATGAAGGGACCTTCCCACTTGGGCATGAGTTTGTCCTTTTTCTTGTCCGGCAGGCATAGAACTAATTCGCCAACGTTGTAATTTTTGGCCCGTACTTCTCTGCTTTGGTATCTTTGAGCCTGCTGTTGATATAATGCGGAACAGGCTTTTGCCACGTCACGCTCTTCCTCCAAGGCGTCCAAACTGTCCTGCCGACCGAGCTCGGCTTCTCTTTCTTTGTACATGCGCACTCGAGGTGAGTCATGAATTATGTCGCAGGGCAAAACTGCCTCTGCGCCGTACACCATGAAGAATGGTGTGTATCCGGTGGTGCGATTCGGCGTGGTCCGCAACCCCCAGAGTAGGAAGTCGAGCTCCTCTACCCAGTGCGTATTAGATTCCTTAAGGGACCACACTAATCTGGGTTTGATGCCGCTCATGATAAGACCATTTGCACGTTCGACCTGGCCGTTAGTTTGTGGGTGATAGACGGAAGCATAATCGAGCTTGATGCCCATGTTTTTGCACCAGAGTTTTACCTCGTCGGCCGTAAAGTTCGTGCCGTTATCAGTGATGATGCTATGGGGGACGCCGTAACAGTGTACAACCCCGGATATAATGTCTATCACCGGTCCGGATTCGGCCGTCTTAACAGGCTTGGCTTCTATCCATTTGGTGAACTTATCCACCATGACCAGTAAGTATTTTTTCTTGTGGGTTCCGCCTTTAAGGGGTCCAACCATGTCAAGCCCCCAGACCGCGAAGGGCCAAGTGATGGGGATAGTTTGGAGGGCGGTGGGTGGCATATGGCTTTGGTTCGCAAAAAGCTGGCAACCGACGCATCGTTGGACTAAGTCCTGGGCGTCTGCCCGGGCCGTCGGCCAATAAAAGCATGTACGGAAGGCCTTGCTTACAAGGGACCGAGCTGCATCGTGATGACCGCCGAGTCCAGCATGAATTTCAGCCAGGAGGTTCCGCCCTTCCTCTTCGGAGATGCACCTTTGAAGGACTCCGGTAGTGCTTTTCTTATAAAGCTCTCCCTCATGGACTTTATAGGCTTTAGATCCACGCGCTATGCAGCGTGCCTCATTTTGGTCCTCAGGGAGTTCCTGCCTAGTAAGGTAGGCGAGGAATGGTTCTATCCACGGGGCGATGATGGCCATTATTACGTGGGCTGAAGGTGTTATTTCATTGGCAGCGCCTCCAATTATGTCAGAGTGTTCGGTGTCGGGCAGTGCGGTTGGGTCCGAGCTGTTATTGCCGGGTTCCCCTTCCCATACTACGGATGGCTTGAACAGCCTTTCCAAGAAGATGTTGGGGGGACTACATCGCGTTTTGCACCGATGCTTGCCAGGACATCTGCCGCCTGATTATTTTCCCGGGCTATATGGTGAAATTCGAGCCCTTTGAACCGAGCTGACATTTTTAGGACGGCGTTGCGATAAGCTGCCATTTTTGGATCCTTGGCATCAAAGTCTCCATTTATTTGGGATATTGCGAGGTTCGAGTCCCCGCGCACCTCTAGGCATTGAATGCCCATGGATACTGCCATCCGGAGACCATGTAAAAGGGCCTCATATTCGGCTGCATTGTTGGAGTCTGTGTACATTATCTGGAGTACGTATTGAACTGTGTCTCTTGTGGGGGACGTCAAAACGACGCCAGCCCCTAGACCAGCCAACATTTTGGAGCCGTCGAAGTGCATGACCCAGTTTGAATATGTGCCGTACTCTTTAGGGAGTTCAGCCTCCGTCCATTCTGCGACGAAGTCGGCCAAAACTTGCGACTTGATAGCTCACCATGGCTTGTAAGTTATGTCGAACGGGAGGAGCTCAATGGCCCATTTTGCAATCCGACCTGTCGCATCGCGGTTGTTTATAATATCGTTAAGTGGCACTTCCGAGGCTACTGTTATTGAACACTCTTGAAAGTAGTGTCGCAGCTTCCGGGATGCCATAAATACCGTGTACGCAATCTTTTGATAATGCGGGTACCGTGACTTGCACGGAGTAAGGATAGTGGACACATAGTACACTGGCTTTTGAAGGGGGAATTTGTGTCCGTCCGTTTCTCGTTCGATGACGAGCACTGCGCTTACGACCTGATGGGTTGCTGCAATGTATAATAGCATTGGTTCGCCAATGTTTGGCGCGGCCAGGACTGGGTTTGTTGCCAAGATGGCTTTTATTTCGTCGAGTCCGGCCGTGGCTGCATCCGTCCACCCGAAGTGTTCGGTGCGCCGAAGGAGGCGGTAAAAGGGGTAGGGCCTTTTCTCCCAAGCGGGAGATAAAGCGGCTTAGAGCCGCCATGCATCCAGTTAATTTTTGTATTTGTTTGAGGTCCTTTGGGATATCCAATTGTGACAGTGCTCGGATCTTGGCTAGATTTGCTTCAATTCCTCTACCGGATACAATGAAGCCCAAGAGCTTTCCGGCTGGAACGCCGAAAATGCATTCTTCCGGGTTGAGCTTGATGTCGTATGTTCGGAGGTTATCGAATGTTAGCCTCAAGTCGTCTACTAGAGATTCGACATGTCTTGTTTTAACGACCACATCATCTACGTATGCCTCCACTGTTTTGCCGATCTGGTTTGCCAGACATGTCTGAATCATGCGCTGATATGTTGCGCCAGCGTTTTTGAGCCCGAAGGGCATTGTGTTGAAGTAGAATGGGCCGTATGGTGTGATGAATGCCGTTGCGGCTTGGTCTGACTCTGCCATCTTTATTTGATGGTAGCCGGAGTATGCGTCGAGGAAACACAACGAATCGTGTCCTGCGATAGCATCGATAATTTGATTGATGCGGGGGAGGGGGAAGGGATCCTTTGGGCAAGCTTTGTTAAGGTCTTTAAAATCAACACACAGGCGCCAGGATTTGTCCTTCTTTGGTACCATCACCAGGTTTGCTAGCCAGTCCGGGTGTTTCATATATTTGATGAATCCGGCCTCCAATAGCTTGGCTAGTTCCTCTCCCATGGCCTGTCTCTTAGGTTCGGAAAAACACCGAAGAGCCTGTTTGACTGGCTTGAATCCTTTTAGGATATTTAAGCTGTATTCGGCCAGCCTGCGTGGGATTCCTGGTATGTCTGAAGGGTGCCAGGCGAAAATGTCCCAGTTCTCTCGTAGGAACCCTCGCAGTGCGGCGTCTACATCAGGGTTTAATTGTGCCCCGATGGAAGCTGTTTTATTGGGGTCCGTTGGATGGACCTGGAATTTGACTATTTCGTCCGCCGGTTTAAAGGAGGTGGACTTGGATCTTTTGTCGAGTATCACATCGCCCCTATTCATCGTGGAGCACAGCGTAGTCAGTTCCTCAGCCGCTAGGGCTTCGGATAGCGCCTTGAGGGCTAGTGCGGCTGTCTTGTTTTCGGCGCGGAGTGCTATGTCCGGATCACTAGCGAGAGTGATGATTCCGTTAGTCCCGGGCATCTTGAGCTTCATGTACCCGTAATGGGGTATTGCTTGGAAGGTTGTAAACGCTTCCCGCCCTAGCAGAGCGTGATATCCGCTACTGAACGGGGCCACTTGGAATGTGACCTCTTCGGACCTATAATTATCCGGCGTGCCGAACACCACATCTAGTGTGATTTTCCTGTACAGCACGCTTCCCGACTGGGGATTATTCCTCTAAAGGTTGTGCTGCTTCGCTCAATGCGGTTCCAGTCTATTTCCATTTTTTGAAGGGTTTGCTCATAAATGAGGTTCAATCCGCTGCCGCCATCCATGAGTACCTTGGTAAGACGAAAACCGTCCACTATTGGACTGAGGACCAATGCGGCTGGTACTCGGACTGTTCGGAATTTAGGTTCATCACTGGCGTTAAAAGTAATAGCCGTGTCACTCCATGGGTTTATTGTTGCTACTTGGTAGACTTCAGCAAGGCTGCGGAGTGTTCTTTTTCACATATTATTTGATGCGAAAGTCTCGAAGACTATTAATACCGTACTGGTGTCTCTGGGGTGGCTTTCTGTGGCTTCTGGAATTAGAAGATCTTCGCCAATTTTTGCCACCTGCCGGAGTATCCAACATGCTCTAAGGCTGTGAGTTGGTGTGGCGCCCTCTGCACTGTGAATTTTATAGGGTCCATTAAGCCATCCTTCCAGTACGGTTCTGTGCCCTGTAGAGGGCTTTTGCTTTTTGGTATTGAACCCGGGTGTCTGGCGATGATGCACCCTTTTATTTCGGACTAGGTTTGTATTCAGGGCCGGATTGTCCCAAAATTTTATTTCGGTTTTCCAGGCACTTTCCATCGCACAGTACTTTCGTACTATGGACGCCAAGTCAGCGAAGCGTGTAATATCATGGCGACTTATGGCGTTGAGGATTCCCTTGTCCGTGCAATTATTGCAGAAGAATGAAATTGCGTCTTCCTCGTGGCAGTCCTTTATCCTGTTCATAACCAGGAGGAATCTGGCCCAGTAATGATGTACTGTTTCTTCGGGCTCTTGCCTAATTTGGGATAGATTGCTTATGTATGGGTGGGTGGGTGGAATCAAATCCGAAACCTTACCCAATCTGAGACCCAGAGGCCAAGGACTTTCCGAACTCGGAAGTTTGGATTCTTGGATGCTGTCCAATGAATCTAGCCCGTCGCCTGACTTTAAGTTTAGGTCTTGAGTGATATCCTCCCCTCCGCGGGTATCCGGCTTGGAGGGATCGGGAATCCGGACATAGCTAGTCCTTAAGATAGATGAAGGGTCGCCGCACTGTCCCTCTACCACGGCAACGTGATGGGTGACCTGGGGAGAGTTAATCTCTCTCAGATCGGGTTTAGGCCCAATCTGGTCGTAATCTGTAGCGACTCCCAGGGCGGCGATGTGATCCAAGAGCTCATTTAGGGAAGAGAGCTCCATTGGATCTAGCTGCTCAGCGAATTCCGAGCTGACGTGAAGATTGCTTTCGATGACCCGAGAGGTCATCGTCTACGCAGCACCCGAACAGGCGGTCATAAGGAAACCACCTAGCCGGAGAGTTTGGCCGACAGCCAAAGCTCCCTTAGCAACAGTACCGTCTTTAAAGACGGGATGAGGCTTCCTTCCTGATGGCGACGGCACAGAGGAACTCTCAATGAAAGCACCAATGTCGGTGTCAAAACCGGCGGATCTCGGGTAGGGGGTCCCGAACTGTGCGTCTAGGCGGATGGTAACAAGAGACAAGGGACACGATGTTTTTACCCAGGTTCGGGCCCTCTCGATGGAGGTAAAACCCTACTCCTGCTTGATTAATATTGATGATATGGGTAGTACAAGAGTAGATCTACCACGAGATCAAGGAGGCTAAACCCTAGAAGCTAGCCTATGATATGATTGTTGTTCCTACGGACTAAAACCCTCCGGTTTATATAGACACCGGAGAGGGCTAGGGTTACACAGAGTCAGTTACAATGGTAGGAGATCTACATATATGTATCTCCAAGCTTGCCTTCCACACCAAGGAAAGTCCCTTCCGGACAGGGGACGAAGTCTTCAATCTTGTATCTTCATAGTCTAGGAGTCCGGCCGAAGGTATAGTCCGGCTATCCGGACACCCCCTAATCCAGGACTCACTCACACGATAAGGGCTAGTTTGGTAGCCTGGGATCCCACGGGGATCCCCGCTTATTCCCTCGCCAGAGAAACCACGGGCTGGAGCGGCCCCGGAAAATCCATTGTGCAATTTGGACAACCATGTGGGGGAGGGACCTCGATCCTTTCCACGACTTTTTCCCGGGAAAGAGTTCCACACCTCGGTAGGTCGGGAAGAAAGCCCTCGCTCACTCGCTTGCTCTTGCGACTGAAAGGCGATGGCGTGTCGGCGACATCCCTCAAGCTTCTCTGTCTGGTGGCTGGAACTACAGGCTTCGCTTCCCTCCAGGGTCGGCCCCTAGTCTCTGCACTTGCAAGCTCCTCTTCTCTCCGTTCATGGTGACGCTGATGGCTCCCGCTCCTAATCCTTCGCCCAAGGTAAGCCCCTCCTTCTCCTCGTCCTCTCCCCTCCCCTTCTCTCGTCTGGTGTCCAAACAACAATGTGAAATTTACCAGTGGTGGTCGGGGATCCCAATTGTGCATGGAAATCCCACCTTGGGGGTTTCCTGCCCATGGTTTATCACCTCCAACAACCAAATGAGCCCTAAAGGTAGGGTAAAAGGGGGCGGCAGGAAAATCGTTGCGACAGTCGCTAAAAGAGAAGAGCGGAATGCTTGGAGAATTAAGTGAGTACAAACTGGTATGTGAAACTCAGCACAGCCGTAGTTGGAAGTTCAAACTAACCCACATTCAATGCATGCACTATCATAATTGCGCCAAGAAACCGGAGATGGCCGATAGAAAAGTAAGGCGAAAAACAACTCCAGGACTCCGATTTTCAATTTGGTCCAGGTTGTATTTTTTGTCCAATCTCCGGTTGACATGTGTGTAGTAATTTTTTGGTTCATATAGCTCGGGAAATAAGTCATCTGATTTTATTGGGGGTTCAATTCAAATTCTTTATAGGACTCAGTGTCCAGTGTCTAGCCTGCTTGGTTTTCAAACCCCTGAGCGTCGGCGCCATGAGCTGCATAAAATGTGTTTTGGTACTGCACTTGTGCATTGTTACACAATTGCTTTGATTTTTGGGATGGGAACATCGTACAACCTTAATGAATAAATGTGTGGAGAAAAAAGAAGTGTGAGTGGAACTAGTTAGGACAACACGACTGTCTCTCCTAGAACAAAACCATGTGAACTATAGTTTGAGCGATGAAAAAATGCGTAGTTTGTGTTGGTAAGGTAGCCTTTGGAAATGAAAAAAAACACAATAATAGAGGAATGTTCTAAGAAGAAAACTAAAAAATAGCACTAATCATTGACAACATAAAATACCCTCGGATTCCTCGGCAGGGTTCATGACGAGGTCAGAAGTACCGGGACGTAGTCTGCACACACAGGTTACCCTGATTCGGGCCTCCGAAGAGTAATACCCTACATCCTACTTCTTTTTGTTATTCATAGTGAAGGGATATCTCGTGCAGAGCATTACATGCTCATCTCAGATTAGATGCCCTAGAGGGTTCCCTGACCTCCCTTTATATAGATAGAGAGGTCCGGGGTTCACATGATGGTGGGTGTGATCTAGGACACCGCCACTCGTGCCTTGTGGTCATAGCAAGGTCTGTTCTTCTCTTTGTTGGGCCCTGGCCGTCAGCTCACCTCCTCTCCTGGCCCGGCTTGGTTAGTCACCCCGGGGTCATGGCCTCGTTAGTAGCCCTCACTTCCTAGGGCCTCCCATCCATAGCACGTGCGCTCCATCGTCTTCTTTATGTCTTTGTCGTCCTATTGTGGGGAGAGGTCGCTCTTGGGCCAGCTTAGGCTAATTTTCCTGTTGGGTGGCCCCGAACCATCATGAGCCGGCCCACCGCTGATTCTTCGGGTGCCGCTGCTGTTGTGGGTAAGATTCGAGCGCCCCTCTCATTAAATACGATAACAGGGGTGGCACTCAGGCCATCCGTTCTCCTTCCAAAAGCTTTCGGCCGCCATTACCAGACTCGAGAAAATAATCAGTGAGAGAAAAATGGCCTCTCCTTCCGTGTTTTCCGGGGAAGAACCTGGCTAGGAAGATCCATCAGGTGTGCAATCACAGCCCCTGTCATGCCTTCCCAATCCGACCAAGTGGATCAGCGACTCGAAGCACTCCTCCGTTTCCCAGTCTCATCTGGAACAACTAGTGAAGATGGTCTAGTTACCGGAGTTCAACGAAATGGCTTCGGTGGCACCCGATAGAGGGACGCAGCCCCACGACCGCTACATTGGAACCAGGTAGTGCAAGTGGCGTTTATCCACCGTGGGCTGCGACTTCCTTTGAGCCCTTTAGCCAGAGGCATGCTGACCCTCTATGGGTTGCTGCTGCACCACTTTACTCCAAGCGGCCTGCTTCATATGTCCTGCTTCGCGACCCTTTGTGAATGCTTCCTGGGGGTTCGCCCGCACTTCGATCTCTTAGGGTATTTCTTAGAAGCAGTTCCTTGTCTTACGGATGGGAGATTACCTCCTGCGGCGAAGCATTCATCCATCCTCGCTTGGGGTCCAATTATTTCGACCGCCTCGGAGCTAGAATCGTGGAAGTTAGGGTGGTTTTACGCCCCTGATAACTTCTTCGACCTAGATGATCCTGGGCTGCCTGAGTTAGCCGATGAACCATGCTGACAGAGGACAAAATGGAGATCAGAGACCGACTTCTCCCTGGAAACCGACCTCCTCATAGAGGCGGTCCTCCATTTGGAGGAAAAGGGACTCTCCAGGTTGCAGATTTTGAAGACCTAGGTGGAGCGGAATATTCGGCCATTGGGACGGACAGAGCCCCCCATGTATGAGTATCGAGGGTGGTGTGATCCCAACCGCCTGCTTCAGTTGGAGCTCTCAGAAAGTGCGGTCGAAGATCGTTTATATTTGCTAACCGACCTCCCTCTTGGAGAGATCCACATGGGGACCGTCGTGGAACCCTATAGCCAGGCGAATCTGTGGCCTCTGGTAAGTCGTAAGCACCCACTATTTTGCTGTGATTTTGGCAATGTTGGCGATATCGCTTATCGGGAACTTATCGGTCGACCCATGATAAGGGGTAAATCAGCTAGTTTATCGGCATATCGTCCGATTTATCGCCATATCGGCTGATTTATCGATAGATTTATCTTATCGGTCAGACACCGATAAGCGATAAATCAGCCGATTTATCGGCATATCGAAAGATATCTTGAACAGTGGATTTTGGGGACAACCTCATTGTGATTTGTTGTGACCCCCTGACGTTATTTTTCCTTCTCTGGTTTGTCTTTCGAGCATCTACAGAGCGGCACTCGTCCCCCGTGGCCTCATGGCTATGCCGCACCATTACACTGCAGGGGTCCTAAGGCCATTACTGAAAGCAGTTATTATAATTCTGCTCTGAAAGCCACTGCCAAGGCAGGGGGTCTCCACCATAATATGTTTCTATGGCAAAGCTGTCACAGTTGCAGGCGGGATCTGCTGCAGGACCGTCAAAGGAAAGGGGTTCGACCTATGCGGATGCTACAATGTTCGATCCCTCAAATTCCCCACTTGAAGCGCCCGAGCCTCCACACAGAGAGTTCATGCTTATGAAGTAGAGTTACCAAAGCTCGGACCTCTGTGCCTCAGGTCATTCCACCCCAGAGGCTGAATGTGGCGCCCAAGTAGAGGCTTGCAAGCCGCCACCCGGCTCCGACACCTGTGATCCAACTCCCCTTGGGGGAATGGCCTTGCGGTGATTCGGGGTCTGGGGGTCCCAAGCATCCCGATCGTCTATAATGTAGTCTGGGGCCTTGGGGGAAGCTACGGTGTTACCTCACGGCCCCTCCTCCGGAGCTGATGTAGCGGGTGGTGTTAAGCCACCTTCATCCTCGTTGTATGATGACCCACAAGTATAGGGGATCTATCATATTCCTTTCGATAAGTAAGAGTGTCGAACCCAATGAGGAGCAGAAGGAAATGACAAGCAGTTTTCAGTAAGGTATTCTCTGCAAGCACTGAAATTATCGGTAACAGATAGTTTTGTGATAAGGTAATTCATAACGGGTAACAAGTAATAAAAGTAAACAAGGTGCAGCAAGGTGGCCCAATACTTTTTGTAGCAAAGTACAAGTCTGGACAAAATCTTATATAAAGGAAAGCGCTCCCGAGGACACATGGGAATTATCATCAAGCTAGTTTTCATCATGCTCATATGACTCGTGTTCGTTACTTTGATAATTTGATATGTGGGTGGACCGGTACTTGGGTACTGCCCTTCCTTGCACAAGCATCCCACTTATGATTGACCCCTCTTGGAAGCATCCGCAACTACAAAAGAAGTATTAAGGTAAACCTAACCATAGCATGAAACATATGGATCCAAATCAGCCCCTTACGAAGCAACACATAAACTAGGGTTTAAGCTTTTGTCACTCTAGCAACCCATCATCTACATATTACTTCCCAATGCCTCCCCCTAGGCCCAAATAATGGTGAAGTGTCATGTAGTCAATGTTCACATAACACCACTATAGGAAAGACAATATACATCTCATCAAAATATCGAACGAATACCAAATCCACATGACTACTTATAGCAAGACTTCTCCCATGTCCTCAGGAACAAACGTAACTACTCACAAATCATATTCATGTTCATAATCAGAGGGCTATTAATATGCATAAAGGATCTGAACATATGATCTTCCACCAAATAAACCAACTAGCATCAACTACAAGGAGTAATCAACACTACTAGCAACCCACACGTACCAATCTGAGGTTTTGAGACAAAGATGAGATACAGGAGATGAACTAGGGTTTGAGAGGAGATGGTGCTGGTGAAGATGTTGATGGATATTGACCCCCTCCCGATGAGAGGATCGATGGTGATGATGATGGTGACGATTTCCCCCTCCCGGAGGGATGTTTCCCCGGCAGAATAGCTCCGCCGGAGCCCTAGATTGGTTCCACCTCGAGACAGCGACGCTTCGTCCCGAAAGCTTCCTTCTGATTTTTTCCAGGGCAAAAGACTTCATATAGAAAAAGATGGGCATCGGGGGCCTGCCAGGAGGCCCACGAGATAGGGGGACATGCCCAAGGGGGTAGGGCGCGCCCCCACCCTCGTGGGTGGTGGGTGGCCCCCACTGGTGCTTTCTTTGCCCAATATTTTTTACATATTCCAAAACTGTCTTCCGTGGAGTTTCAGGACTTTTGGAGTTGTGCAGAATAGGTCTCTAATATTTGCTCCTTTTCCTGCCCAGAATTCCAGCTGCCGACATTCTCCCTCTTCATGTAAACCTTGTAAAATAAGAGAGAAAAGGCATAAGTATTGTGATATAATGTGTAATAACAGCCCATAATGCAATAAATATTGATATAAAAGCATGATGCAAAATGGACGTATCAACTCCCCCAAGCTTAGACCTCGCTTGTCCTCAAGCGGAAGCCAATATCGAAAAATATGTCCACATGTTTAGAGATAGAGGTGTCGATAAAATAAAATACGGACATGAAGGCATCATGATCATTCTTAGAACAACAAT
>NC_041384.1:624467951-624547638 GCF_002162155.2 Triticum dicoccoides | reverse complement strand
TTCTTATTCTAAAGTAACAATCTTATTCACAATGTAAAGTATGAATCAGAAACTTCATTGAAAACTAACAAACTATAATCTCAGTCATTGAAGCAATTGCAATTTATCATAACATCGGAAAGAGTCAATATAAGAGCTTTTCAACAAGTCCACATACTCAACTATCATTTAGTCTTTCATAATTGCTAACACTCACGCAATACTTATGGGTATGAAGTTTTAATCGGACACAGAGAAAGATAGGGGCTTATAGTTTTGCCTCCCAACCCTTTACCTCAAGGGTAATGTCAACTATAATAGTTTATGCAAACCCACATCCAATTAGCTATATATATTAGGATCTTTCCAACACAGTGCTTGCCAAAGGATAAGATGTAAAAAGGAAAGGTGAAGATCACCATGACTCTTGTATAAGGTATAAGAGAAAAATAAAAGATAGGCCCTTCGCAGAGGGAAGCATAGGTTGTCATGTGTTTTTATGGTTGGATGCACGAAATCTTAATGTAAAAGAATGTCACTTTATATTGCCACTTGTGATATGGACCTTTATTATGCAGTCCGTTGCTTTTATTTCTTCCACATCACAAGATCGTATAAAGCTTATTTTCTCCACACTAATAGATCATACATATTTAGAGAGCAATTTTTATTCCTTGCAACAATGACAACTTACTTGAAGGATCTTACTCAATCCATATGCAGATATGATGGACTCTCATGGCAAAACTGGGTTTAAGGATATTTGGAAGCACAAGTAGTATCTCTACTTGGTGCAAAGAATTTTGCTAGCATGAGGGGGAAAGGCAAGCTCAACATGTTGGATGATCGATGACAATATAATTTATTTCGGATGTAAGAAAACATAACCCATTACGTTGTCTTCCTTGTCTAACATCAACTTTTTAGCATGTCATATTTTAATGAGTGCTCACAATCATAAAATATGTCCAATATAGTATATTTATATGTGAAAACCTCTCTTTCTTTATTACTTCCTATTAATTGCAACGATGACCGAAACTAGTTTGTCAGCTCTCAACAACCTTTATTCATCATACTCTTTATATGTGAAGTCATTACTCTCCATAAGATCAATATGATCTCTTTTTCTTTTTATTCTTTCTCTTTTTCTCAAGATCATAGCAAGATAACCAAGCCCTTGACTCAAAACCAATCTTTATTATATATAGCTCACGGACTCGATTACATAGAAGGATCATAAAGCAAAACTCAAAACTAGATCATACTAAAACTTTATTCTGCTAGATCAAGATATTACCAAAAGGATCAAACTAAGAAAAACGGTAAAGATAAAAGTGTGATGGTGATACGATACCGGGGCACCTCCCCCAAGCTTGTCAGTTGCCAAGGGGAGTGCCCATATCCATGTATTTATTTGTCTTTCTTCGGAGGTGGTGATGATGGAGTTGTTGGTGACAATTGTGCCTTCAGCTTTTTCATATTGTAGTTGAGGAGAGCAATTTCCTCCTTCAAATCATCGACCTCCAATCCAGCTTCAGGATCTTGTCACATAAATCTCCTTTGCTTTTCTATTGAAAACGAGAAGGAATAGATTGGTTATTAGACCAGTTAGCCCTCTTAGGGAGGCTCGTATTCTTGAACTTCACGTGCATATCCCCAGTTTGAGGTAGAGGAACATCCTCCTCCTCCGAACTTGAATCATCGATCCTCATTAAATGAGCATCCTCCTCATCATCTGTAGTTCGACCATAAGGAGATAGGTCCCCATAGGTCTTTGGGTCAGCAATAAGATGTGAGACATAGCTCTCTCCGTTGGAGTCTTGAGATGACATCTTCCTCTAAATCTGTAGCAGAGACAACTCAAAACAAAAACAGAGGATTGTGTCGTGGTGCAGTGGTCAAAACCTTCGGGAGATTATATAATGAATTTTTACCGACCAAAAGAAGTATCGTGCAAGAAAACGGAGTCCGGAGGGCACACGAGGTGCCCACGAGGCAGGAGGGCGCGCCCTCCACCCTTGTGGATGCCTCGTGTCCTTCCCGGACTACTTATTTTCCTATTTTCTTAAATATTCCAAAACGGAGAAAAATTGCTATTTGAACAGTTTTGGAGTCGGTTTACTTACCGTACCACATACCTACTCCTTTTCGGAGTCTAATACATTTTGGAAAGTGTCCCTTATGTATTCCTTCGGGGTTACGATTTCAATAACATTAGTTTCAACATTTATGGGATTACCTGAGATATAATGTTTGATTCTTTGACCGTTCACCACCTTCGGATTTGTGCCTTTGAAGTTGTTGATTTTTATGGCACCTGAACGATAGACCTCCTCGATAACGTAAGGACCTTCCCATTTAGAGAGGAGTTTTCCTACCAAAAAAATCTTAAACGAGAGTTGTATAGCAAAACATAATCACCTACATTAAACTCACACTTTTGTATCCTTTTGTCATGCCATCTTTTAACTTTTTCTTTAAACATTTTGGCATTCTCATATGCTTGGGTTCTCCACTCATCAAGTGGGCTAATGTCAAATAGTCTCTTATCACCGGCAAGTTTGAAGTCATACTTGAGCTCTTTAATGGCCCAATATGCCTTATGTTCTAGTTCGAGAGGTAAGTGACATGCTTTTCCATAAACCATTTTATACGGAGACATACCCATAGGATTTTTATATGCAGTTCTATAGGCCCATAATGCATCATCAAGTTTCTTGGACCAATTCTTTCTAGATCTATTAACAGTCTTTTGCAAAATTAATTTAAGCTCTCTATTACTCAGTTCTACTTGACCACTAGACTGTGGGTGATATGGAGATGCAATTCTATGATTAACATCATACTTAGCAAGCATTTTACGAAAAGCACCATGAATAAAATGCGAACCACCATCAGTCATTAAGTATCCAGGGACTCCAAACCTCGGAAAAATAACTTCTTTAAGCATCTTAATAGAGGTGTTATGATCAGCACTACTAGTTGGAATAGCTTCTACCCACTTAGTAACATAATCAACAACAACTAAAATATGTGTATACCCATTAGAGGAAGGAAACGGTCCCATATAATCAAATCCCCAAACATCAAATGGTTCAATCACAAGTGAATAGTTCATAGGCATTTATTGACGTCTACTAATATTACCAATCCTTTGACATTCATCGCAAGACAAGAAAAACTTACGGGCATCTTTGAAGAGAGTAGGCCAATAAAAACCGGATTGCAATACCTTATGTGCAGTTCTATCTCCAGCATGGTGTCCTCCATAAGCCTCGGAGTGACACTTGCATAGGATATGTTCCTGTTCATGCTCAGGTACACAACGTCTAATAACACCATCTACTCCTTCTTTATAAAGGTGTGGGTCATCCTAGAAGTAATGTCTTAAATCATATAAAAAACTTTTTCTTTTGCTGGTAAGTGAAACTAGGTGGTATAAATTTAGCAACAATGTAATTAGCATAATCAACATACCACGGAGCACTACGAGAAGCATTTATACAGCTAATTGTTCATCAGGAAAGCTATCATCTATAGGTAGTGGGTCATCAAGAACATTCTCTAACCTAGACAAGTTGTCTGCAACGGGGTTCTCAGCCCCCTTTCTATCAATAATATGCAAATCAAATTCTTGTAGCAAGAGAACCCATCTAATAAGTCTAGGTTTAGCATCTTTCTTTTCCATAAGATATTTAATAGCAGCATGATCGGTGTGCACATTTACTTTAGAATCAACAATGTAAGGTCTGAACTTATCACAAGCAAATACAACTGCTAAAAATTCTTTTTCAGTAGTAGCATAATTTCTCTGGGCACTGTCTAGAGTTTTACGAGCATATTGGATAACATTTAATTTCTTATCAACTCTTTGTCCTAGAACAGCACCTACAACATAATCACTAGCATCACACATAATTCAAAGGGTAAATTCCAATCAGGAGGCTGAACAATAGGTGCAGAAATCAAGGCTTTCTTAAGTATTTCAAATGCTTCTACACAATCATCACCAAAGACAAAAGGACCATCTTTTTGTAAGAGATTAGTCAGAGGCCTAGAAATTTTTGTGAAGTCTTTAATGAACCTCCTATAAAAACAGGCATGACCAAGGAAACTTCTTATACCTTTAATGTCCTTAGGACACAACATCTTTTCAATAGCATCAACTTTAGCTTTATCAACTTCAATACCTCTTTCAGAAATTTTATGCCCCAAGACAATACCTTCATTAACCATAAAGTGCCACTTCTCCCAATTCAAGACAAGATTAGTTTCTTCGCATCTCTTCAAAACTCGATCAAGGTTGCTTAAGCAATCATCAAAAGAAGTTCCATATACGGAGAAATCATCCATGAAAACCTCATCAATCTTTTCATAGAAGTCAGAGAATATAGCAGTCATTCATCTTTGAAAGGTAGCAGGTGCATTGCATAAACCAAAAGGCATACGTCTATAAGCAAAGGTACCGAAAGGGAAAGTAAATGTGGTCTTTTCTTGATCCTCTTTTGACACAGGTATTTGAGAGAAACCAGAATAACCGTCTAGAAAGCAAACATGTGTATGTTTAGATAATCTTTCTAGCATTTGATCAATAAAAGGTAAAGGGTAATGATTCTTTTTAGTAGCTTTATTTAATTTATGGAAATCAATTACCATTCTATAACCTGGAACAATTCTTTGTGGGATCAATTCATCTTTATAATTAGGAACAACAGTAATGCTTCCCTTCTTAGGGACACAATGGACATGACTTACCCACTGACTACCAGCAACGGGATAAATTATACCTGCCTCCAGAAGCTTTAGTATTTCATTTCTTACCACTTCTTTCATCTTAGGATTTAACCGTCGTCGGTGATCAACAACCGGTTTAGCGTCCTTCTCCAATTTTATTTTGTGCTGGCATAGAGTGGGACTAATGCCCTTGAGATCATCAAGAGTATATCCAATAGCAGCACGGTGCTTCTTTAGAGTTTTCAATAATTTCTCTTCTTCCCGCTCTGAAAGGTTAGCACTAATAATAACAGGATATATCTTCTTTTCATCAAGATAAGCATATTTAAGTGTATCAGCTAATGGTTTAAGCTCAAACACTGGATCACCCTTGGGTGGAGGAGGATCCCCTAGAATTTCAACAGGCAAGTTGTGTTTCAAAATAGGTCCCTGTTTAAAGAATACTTCATCTATTTCCCTTATTTCATTCATAAACATATCATTTTCATGGTCTAACAAATATTGTTCTAAAGGATCATTAGGAGGCACGACAATAGAAGAAAGACCAAGAATTTCATATTTACTAGGCAATTCTTTATCATGGGGTTGTCTATGAAATTTAGCAAAATTAAAATCATGAGACATATCCCCTAAACCAACAGAAACAATATCCTTTTTGCAGTCTATCTTAGCATTAATAGTATTCAAGAAGGGTATACCAAATATAATGGGACAAAAGTTATCTTATGGGGAAGCAAGAACAAGAAAAACAGTAGGATATTTAATTTCCCCGCACAAGACTTGAACATCTCTAACAATCCCAACCGGTGAGATGGTATCTCTATTGGCAAGCTTAATAGTGACATCAATATCATCTATCTCAGCAGGTGCAATATCATGCATAATTTCTTTATATAAGGTAGAAGGTATTGCACTGACACTAGCACCCATATCACATAAGCCATGATAACAGTGATCTCCTATTTTAACAGAAACAATAGGCATGCCAACAACAGGTCTATGTTTATCTTCAGTATTGGGTTTAGCAATTCTAGCAACTTCATCACAGAAGTAAATAACATGCCCATCAATATTATCGACCAAGAGTTCTTTAACCATAGCAATACCAGGTTCAACTTTAATTTGCTCAGAGGGTATCAGTGTTCTAATATTACTTTTGTTGACCACAGTTGAAGCTTTAGCGTGATCCTTTATTCTAACAGGGAAAGGTGGTTTCTCAATATAAGCGGTAGGAACAGTAGGATCAACATTATAACTGATAGTCTTTGATGTCTACTACACAACCTTCTTCTTGTAGACGTTGTTGGGCCTCCAAGTGCAGAGGTTTGTAGGACAATAGCAAATTTCCCTCAAGTGGATGACCTAAGGTTTAACAATCAGTGGGAGGCGTAGGATGAAGATGGTCTCTCTCAAACAACCCTGCAACCAAATAACAAAGAGTCTCTTGTGTCCCCAACACACCCAATACAATGGTAAATTGTATAGGTGCACTAGTTCGGCAAAGAGATGGTGATACACGTGCAATATGGATGGTAGATAAAGGTTTTTGTAATCTGAAATTATAAAAACAGCAAGGTAACTAATGATAAAAGTGAGCACAAACGGTATTGCAATCCGTTGAAACAAGGCCTAGGGTTCATACTTTCACTAGTGCAAGTTCTCTCAACAATAATAACATAATTGGATCATATAAATATCCCTCAACATGCAACAAAGAGTCACTCCAAAGTCACTAATAGCGGAGAACAAACGAAGAGATTATGGTAGGGTATGAAACCACCTCAAAGTTATTCTTTCCGATCAATCTATTCAAGAGTTCGTACTAGAATAACACCTTAAGACACAAACAACCAAAACCCTAATGTCACCTAGATACTCCAATGTCACCTCAAGTATCCGTGGGTATGATTATACGATATGCATCACAGAATCTCAGATTCATCTATTCAACCAAGACAAAGAACTTCAAAGAGTGTCCCAAAGTTTCTACCGGAGAGTTAATACGAAAACGTGTGCCAACCCCTATGCATAAGTTTACAAGGTCACGGAACTCGCAAGTTGATCACCAAAACATACATCAAGTGGATCACATGATATCCCATTGTCACCTCTGATAAGCACATGCAATACATACATAAAGTGTTCTCAAATCCTTAAAGACTCAATCCGATAAGATAACTTCAAAGGGAAAACTCAATCCATAACAAGAGAGTAGAGGGGGAGAAACATCATAAGATCCAACTATAATAGCAAAGCTTATGATACATCAAGATCGTACCACCTCAAGAACACGAGAGAGAGAGAGATCAAACACATAGCTACTGGTACATACCCTCAGCCCGAGGGAGAACTACTCCCTCCTCGTCATGGAGAGCGCCGGGATGATGAAGGTGGCCACCGGAGAGGGATTCCCCCCTCCGGCAGGGTGCCGGAACGGGTCTACATTGGTTTTCGGTGGCTACGGAGGCTTCTGGTGGCGGAACTCTCGATCTATTCTACTCCCCGATGTTTTTAGGGTATATTGATATATATAGGCGAAAGAAGTCAGTCAGGGGAGCCACGTGGGGCCCACGAGGGTGGGGGGCACGCCCAGGGGGGCAGGCGCGCCTCCCTACCTCGTGGCCACCTCGAAGCTTCCTTGACGTAAACTCCAAGTCTCCTGGATTGCTTCCGTTCCAAAAATAACTCTCCCGAAGGTTTCATTCCGTTTGGACTCTGTTTGATATTCCTTTTCTTGGAAACACTGAAATAGGAATGAAAACAACAATTTGGGCTAGGCCTCCGGTTAATAGGTTAGTCCCAAAAATAATATAAAACTGTATAACAAAGCCCATAAACATCCAAAACGGGTAATATAATAGCATGGAACAATAAAAAGTTATAGATACGTTGGAGACGTATTAGCATCCCCAAGCTTAATTCCTGCTCGTCCTCGAGTAGGTAAATGATAAAAATAGAATTTTTGATGCAGAATGCTTTCTAACATATTTCTCAATGTATTTTTTCTTTATTGTGGCATGAATGTTCAGATCCGAAAGATTCAAGATAAAAGTTTAATATTGACATAAAAATAATAATACTTCAAGTATACTAACTAAGCAATCATGTCTTCTCAAAATAACATGGCCAAAGAAAGTTATCCTACAAAATCATATAGTCCGGCTATGCTCTATCTTCACCACACAAAATATTTAAATCATGCAAAACCCCGATGACAAGACAAGCAATTGTTTCATGTTTTGATGTTCTCAAACTTTTTCAATCTTCACGCAATATATGAGCGTGAGCCATGGATATAGTACTATATGTGGAATAGAATGGTGGTTGTGGAGAAGACAAAAACGGAGAAGATAGTCTCACATCAACTAGGCGTATCAATGGGCTATGGAGATGCCCATCAATAGATATCAATGTGAGTGAGTAGGGATTGCCATGCAATGGATGCACTAGAGCTATAAGTGTATGAAAGCTCAACAAAAGAACTAAGTGGGTGTGCATCCAACTTGCTTGCTCATGAAGACCTAGGGCAATTTTGAGGAAGCCCATCATTGGAATATACAAGCCAAGTTCTATAATGTAAAATTCCCACTAGTATATAAAAGTGATAACATAGGAGACTCTCTATCATGAAGATCATGGTGCTACTTTGAAGCACAAGTGTGGAAAAGGATAGTAACATTGTCCCTTCTCTCTTTTTCTCTCATTTCATTTTTTTATTTGGGCCTTCTTTCCTTTTTTTTTCTTTTTGGCCTCTTTTCCTTTTTTTCTATTTTTTTATTTTTTGTCCGGAGTCTCATCCCGACTTATGGGGGAATCATAGTCTCCATCATCCTTTCCTCACTGGGACAATGCTCTAATAATGATGATCATCACACTTTAATTTACTTACAACTCAAGAATTACAACTCAATACTTAGAACAAAATATGACTCTATGTGAATGCTTCCGGCGGTGTATCGGGATGTGCAATGATGCATGAGTGACATGTATGAAGAATTATGAATGGTGGCTTTGCCACAAATACGATGTCAACTACATGATCATGCAAGCAATATGACAATGATGAAGCGTGTCATAATAATGGAACGGTGGAAAGTTGCATGGCAATATATCTCGGAATGGCTATGGAAATGCCAGAATAGGTAGGTATGGTGGATGTTTTGAGGAAGGTATGTTGTGGGTTTATGGTACCGGCAAAAGTTGCACGATACTAGAGAGGCTAGCAATGGTGGAAGGGTGAGAGTGCGTATAATCCATGGACTCAACATTAGTCATAAAGAACTCACATACTTATTGCAAAAATCTATTAGTTATCAAAACAAAGTATTACGCGCATGCTCCTAGGGGGATGGATTGGTAGGAAAATACCATCGCTCGTCCCTGATCGCCACTCATAAGGAAGACAATCAATAAATAAATCATGCTCCGACTTCATCACAGAACGGTTCACCATACATGCATGCTACGGGAATCACAAACATTAACACAAGTATCTCTCAAATTCACAACTACTCAACTCGCATGACTCTAATATCACCATCTTCATATCTCAAAACAATCATCGAGTATCAAACTTCTCATAGTATTCAATGCACTTTATATGAAAGTTTTTATTATATCCCTCTTGGATGCCTATCATATTAGGACTAAATTCATAACCAAAGCAAACTACCATGCTGTTCTAAAAGACTCTCAAAATAATTATAAGTGAAGCATGAGAGTTTTAAAATTTGTTCAAAATAAAACCACCGCCGTGCTCTAAAAAGATATAAGTGAAACACTAGAGCAAATGACAAACTACTCCAAAAGATATAAGTGAAGATCAATGAGTAGTCGAATAATTATGCAACTATGTGAAGACTCTCTAACATTTAAGAATTTAACATCTTGGTATTTTATTCAAAGATCAAGGAAAACAAAATAAAATAAAATGACGCTCCAAGCAAAACACATATCATGTGGCGAATAAAAATATAGCTCCAAGTAAAGTTACCGATGAACGAAGACGAAAGAGGGGATGCCATCCGGGGCATCCCCAAGCTTAGGCTCTTGGTTGTCCTTGAATATTACCTTGTGGTGCCTTGGGAATCCCCAAGCTGAGGCTCTTGCCACTCCTTATTCCATAGTCCATTGAATCTTTACCCAAAACTTGAAAACTTCACAACACAAAACTTAACAGAAAACTCGTAAGCTCCGTTAGTGTAAGAAAATAAATCACCACTTAGATACTGTTGTTAACTCATTCTAAATTCATATTGGTGTAATATCTACTGTATTCGAAATCATCTATGGTTCATACCCTCCGATACTACTCATAGATTCATCAAAATAAGCAAACAACACATAGAAAACAGAATCTGTTAGAAACAGAACAGTCTGTAGTAATCTGGATCAAACGTATACTTCT
Source organism: Triticum dicoccoides (assembly GCF_002162155.2). Taxonomy (NCBI): domain Eukaryota; kingdom Viridiplantae; phylum Streptophyta; class Magnoliopsida; order Poales; family Poaceae; genus Triticum; species Triticum dicoccoides. Next base: position 624,537,515 of record NC_041384.1, on the reverse strand, counting down.
GGAACCCCAAAAATTCTAAAATAAATTGCTGGACGCGAGGAATTTGTATATTAATCATCTTCAAAAAGAATCCACTTAATCGCACTCTCCAGTAAAAAACGGCAGCTAATATCGTGAGCGCTAAAGTTTCTATTGTTACAGCAAAGATCACAAAGACTTCACCCAAGTCTTCCCAAAGGTTCTACTTGGCACAAACACTAATTAAAAGCATAAACCACATTTAAACAGAGTCTATATAAATTATTTATTACTAAACAGGAACAAAAAGAAAGGAACAAAAATAAAGTTGGGTTGCCTCCCAACAAGCGCTATCGTTTAACGCCCCTAGCTAGGCATGATGATTTCAATGATGCTCACATAAAAGATAAGAATTGTAACATAAAGAGAGCATCATGAAGAATATGACTAGCACATTTAAGTCTAACCCACTTCCTATGCATAGGGATTTTGTGAGCAAACAACTTATGGGAACAATAATCAACTAGCATAGGAAGGCAAAACAAGCATAACTTCAAAACTTTAAGCACATAGAGAGAAAACTTGATATTATTGCAATTCCTACAAGCATATATTCCTCCCTCATAATAATTTTCAGTAGATTCATGAATTAATTCAACAATATAACTATCACATAAAGCATTCTTTTCATGATCTACAAGCATAGAAATTTTATTACTCTCCACATAAGCAAAATTTTTCTCGTTCGGAATAGTGGGAGTATCATATGAAACTCGAATACTATAAATTGTTTCCACATTAAAGGAGTAATGTTCAGAAAAAGGGTAATCATAATCATTACAAGTTTTATAAATATAATCATCTCTACTTTTTATAGCATAAGTATCATAACAATAATCATCATAAGTAGCAACTTTGTTCTCATCATAATCAACTGAAACCTCTTCCAAGATAGTGGAATCATTACTAAATAAAGTCATGACCTCTCCAAATCCACTTTCATAATTATCACAATAAGATTCATCATCCTTCGAAATAGTGGGATCATTACTTCCTAAAGTTGACACTCTTCCAAACCCACTTTCATCAATATAATCATCATAAGTAGGAGGCATGCTATCATCATAATAAATTTGCATATCAAAACTTGTGAGACTACAAATATCATCTTCATTAAACATAGCATCCCCAAGCTTTGGACAAATATTAATTGCAGCAAATATATTCTCAAACATGTCATTCTCATCAAACATATCATCCCCAAGCTTGGGCCTTTTCATATCATAAGCATAATCACTCTCATCATTAATAGTATGGATAGCACCAATAGTATAACAATTGTCATCATCACAATGAGTAATAGGAGCAACATCATTTGGGAGCGATACATTTTTAACTTTGCTTCTCCGTCTTTTCTTTTTCTTCTTCACATCATGTGTGGGTTTAATCCTCTTTTTGGAGCTCCTTATTGATGAGATTGGTTTAATAGAAGGCTCCTGCTCGTTACCTGATTTATCATAAGAAATAATAGGAGGATATTGGGAAGCCTCTTCCCTTTCATTAGTATTCTCTTCATCCTCTATTTGTTTTATTTTCTTTATGTAATTGGCACTATAAGGATTTTCAATGCAATTCACCGCACAATACATAAAAATTTCTTCTAGATCAATATCGAGGAATTTCTCAAGGTTATATTCTGGAATATGCTTAGTTATACGTTTCATTTCTTCATAACCCAAAAGCAAACTAAGTTCAATATGATGTGCAAGGGAAATCAAAACATCACAATTTTTGGACACGATACAATCATGAAACAATTTGCATTTGAGATTTAAATGACCATGTTCATTGCAAAGTTCACAAGTATGGTGAAGAAATTTTAAATTTTCAGCACAAACATCTAGCCTCTCTTGCAACCATTTAGTTTCCAAATACTTATGCCTCTTGCAAAATCTATTTTCCCTAATTGGTGTGTACTTGCAGGCTCTATATATTCCACAAAAGTTTACATGCTTATAAGAGACATTTTCATCATGACTAGTGCAATCATCTTTAGTACTATGGATATTCAAGGAGTTCATACTAACAACATTGCGATCATGCTCATCATTCAAAGATTTAGTGCCAAACATTTTATAGACTTCTTCTTCTAGCACTTGAGCACAATTTTCCTTTCCATCATTCTCACGAAAGATATTAAAAAGATGAAGCATATGAGGCAAACTCAATTCCATTTTTTGTAGTTTTCTTTTATAAACTAAACTAGTGCTAAAACAAGAAACAAAAAGATTCGATTGCAAAATCTAAAGATATACCTTCAAGCGCTAACCTCCCCGGCAACGACGCCAGAAAAGAGCTTGATGTCTACTACACAACCTTCTTCTTGTAGACGTTGTTGGGCCTCCAAGTGCAGAGGTTTGTAGGACAGTAGCAAATTTCCCTCAAGTGGATGACCTAAGGTTTATCAATCCGTGGGAGGCGTAGGATGAAGATGGTCTCTCTCAAACAATCCTGCAACCAAATAACAAAGAGTCTCTTGTGTCCCCAACACACCCAATACAATGGTAAATTGTATAGGTGCACTAGTTCAGCGAAGAGATGGTGATACAAGTGAAATATGGATGGTAGATAAAGGTTTTTGTAATCTGAAATTATAAAAACAGCAAGGTAACTAATGATAAAAGTGAGCACAAACGGTATCGCAATGCATTGAAACAAGGCCTAGGGTTCATACTTTCACTAGTGCAAGTTCTCTCAACAATAATAACATAATTGGATCATATAACTATCCCTCAACATGCAACAAAGAGTCACTCCAAAGTCACTAATAGCGGAGAACAAACGAAAAGATTATGGTAGGGTATGAAACCACCTCAAAGTTATTCTTTCTGATCGATCTATTCAAGATTTCGTACTAGAATAACACCTTAAGACACAAATCAACCAAAACCCTAATGTCACCTAGATACTCCAATGTCACCTCAAGTATCCGTGGGTATGATTATACGATATGCATCACACAATCTCAGATTCATCTATTCAACCAGGACAAAGAACTTCAAAGAGTGTGCCAAAGTTTCTACCGGAGAGTCAAGACGAAAACGTGTGCCAACCCCTATGCATAAGTTCACGAGGTCACGGAACTCGCAAGTTGATCACCAAAACATACATCAAGTGGATCACATGATATCCATTGTCACCACAGATAAGCACGTGCAAGACATACATCAAGTGTTCTCAAATCCTTAAAGACTCAATCCGATAAGATAATTTCAAAGGGAAAACTCAATCCATCACAAGAGAGTAGAGGGGGAGAAACATCATAAGATCCAACTATAATAGCAAAGCTCACGATACATCAAGATCGTACCACCTCAAGGACACGAGAGAGAGAGAGAGATGAAACACATAGCTACTGGTACATACCCTCAGCCGAGGGAGAACTACTCCCTCCTCATCATGGAGAGCGCCGGGATGATGAAGGTGGCCACCAGAGAGGGATTCCCCCCTCCGGTAGTGTGCCGGAACGGGTCTAGATTGGTTTTCGTGGCTACGGAGGCTTCTGGTGCCGGAAGTCCCGATCTATTGTGATCCCCGATGTTTTTAGGGTATATTGATATATATTGGCGAAAGAAGTCGGTCAGGGGAGCCATGAGGGGCCCACGAGGGTGGGGGCGCGCCCAGGGGGGCAGGCGCGCTTCCCTGCCTCATGGCCACCTCGAAGCTTCCTTGGCGTAAACTCCAAGTCTCCTAGATTGCTTCCTTTCCAAAAATAACTCTCCCGAAGGTTTGATTCCATTTGGACTCCGTTTGATATTCCTTTTCTTCGAAACACTGAAATAGGAAAGAAAACAACAATTTGGGCTAGGCCTCCGGTTAATAGGTTAGTCCCAAAAATAATATATAAGTGTATAATAAAGCCCATAAACATCCAAAACGGGTAATATAATAACATGGAACAATACAAAATTATAGATACGTTGGAGACGTGTCGGTTTTTTCTTCAAGTTTAATAGGTTCAACTACTTTTACTTCAATGGGAGGATGATATTTAAACCACTTCTCCTTAGGGAGATCAACATGAGTAAGAAGCTACTATCTCAGAGTCAAGTCTATATTTAGTGCTAAATTCACGAAAAATATCGGTATCCATAAAATATTTAACACAATCAAACTTAGGTGTTATACCTGACTCCTTACCTTCATCGAGTTCCCAATCTTCAGATTTGCGTTTAATTCTTTCCAATAAATCCCATTTGAATTCAATAGTCTTCATCATAAAAGACCAAGTACAAGAAGTATCGAGCATGGAGCGATTATTGCGAGAAATCCAAGCATAATTTTTTTGCATAATAATTTCTCTTGAGAGCTCATGATTGGGGTATGAATATAACATTGACTTAAGCCTCCCCAAGCTTGAGCAATGCTTTCTCCTTCGCGAGGCCAAAATATATATATATATATATATATATAATTACGATCACGATGAACCAGATGCATAGGATAAAACTTCTGATGAAATTCCAATTTCAATTGGTTGTAGTTCCATGATCCAATATCATAACACAGCCTAAACCATGTCAATGCCTTTCCCTTCAAAGATAAAGGGAACCTTCTTCTTGATAACATCCTCGGGCATACCTGCAAGCTTAAATAATCCACAAACTTCATCCACATAGATTAGGTGCAAATCGGGTGTAATGTTCCATCTCGTGTAAAAGGATTAGCTAGAAGTTTCTCTATCATACACGAAGGAATTTAAAAGTAAACATTTTCAATAGGTTTAGTAGGTTGAGGAGCAACTCTTTGCTCTACTGGTCGGGGTGAAGATACCCCGAACAAGCCCCTTAAAGGATTACTTTCCATAGTAACAAGTGACAATATATTTCAGGACACTATATAAATTTTTCCTTACCAAATTCCACTTACAAAAGGCGCTTCACTCCCTGGCAACGATGCCAGAAAAGAGTCTTGATGACCCACAAGTATAGGGGATCTATCGTGGTCCTTTTGATAAGTAAGGGTGTCAAACCCAACGAGGAGCAGAAGGAAATGACAAGCAGTTTTCAGTAAGGTATTCTCTGAAATCACTAAAATTATCGGTAACAGATAGTTTTGTGATAAGGTAATTCCTAACGGGTAACAAGTAATAAAAGTAAAAAGGTGCAGAAAGGTGGCCCAATCCTTTTTGTAGAAAAGGACAAGCCTGGACAAACTCTTATATAAAGGAAAGCGCTTCCGAGGACACATGGGAATTATCGTCAAGCTAGTTGTCATCATGCTCATATGATTCACATTCGTTACTTTGATAATTTGATATGTGGGTGGACTGGTGCTTGGGGTACTTCCCTTCCTTGTAAAAGCATCCCACATGATTACATGATTAATCCCTCTTGCAAGCATCCACAACTACAAAAGAAGTATTAAGGTAAACCTAACCATAGCATGAAACATATGGATCCAAATCAGCCCCTTACGAAGCAACACATAAACTAGGGTCTAAGCTTCTGTCACTCTAGCAACCCATCATCTACTTATTACTTCCAATGCCTTCCCCTAGGCCCAAATAATGGTGAAGTGTCATGTAGTTGACGTTCACATAACATCACTAGAGGAAAGACAACATACATCTCATCAAAATATCGAACGAATACCAAATTCACATGACTACTTATAGCAAGACTTCTCCCATGTCCTGAGGAACAAACGTAGCTACTCACAAATCATATTCATAATCAGAGGGGTATTAATATGCATAAAGGATCTGAACATATGATCTTCCACCAAATAAACCAACTAGCATCAACTACAAGGAGTAATCAACACTACTAGCAACCCACAGGTACCAATCTGAGGTTTTGAGACAAAGATCGGATACAAGAGATGAACTAGGGTTTGAGAGGAGATGGTGCTGGTGAAGATGTTGATGGAGATTGACCCCCTCCCGATGAGAGGATCGATGGTGATGACGATTCCCCCTCCCGGAGGGATGTTTCCCCGGCAGAACAGCTCCGCTGGAGCCCTAGATTGGTTCCGCCAAGGTTTCGCCTCGAGACGGCCGCGCTTCATCCCGAAAGCTTCCTTCTGATTTTTTTCCAGGGCGAAAGACTTCATATAGCAAAAGATGGGCACCGGGGGCCTGCCAGGGGGCTCACGAGACAGGGGGGCGCGCCCAAGGGGGTAGGGCGCGCTCCCCACCCTCGTGGATGGTGGGTGGCCCCCCTTTGGTGCTTTCTTCGCCCAATATTTTTATATATTCCAAAATTGACTTCCGTGGAGTTTCAGGACTTTCGGAGTTGTGCAGAATAGGTCTCTAATATTTTCTCCTTTTCCAGCCCAGAATTCCAGCTGCCGGCATTCTCCCTCTTCATGTAAACCTTGTAAAATAAGAGAGAAAATGCATAAGTATTGTGATATAATGTGTAATAACAGCCCATAATGCAATAAATATTGATATAAAAGCATGATGCAAAATGGACGTATCATTGTACGAGGATGGTACGGAGGCCCCCCCTCCATTACGTCGCTTGAGGGTTGATGTTTGCCAGAGCGTACATCTGCGTGATGCTTTGCAGGTTGCCCTCACGGAACTTGGAAAATCAATAGAGGCTGGAACTAAGGTAAATGCGTTGCCGCCAATAGTATCCCTCGAACCTAGAGTAGATTGTGCCAACATGTGCTTGAGGCTTTGCTTATTTTGTCACAGGGCTTTGTTGCACCTAGAGAAGAGCTGACTGTATGGTCCTGCGAGCTTAGCCAGCTGTTGGTGGGAGAACATGAGCGAGTTGCTCAATTCAAGAGGTCTCTCATGGACTTCTTCCATAAGTTCTCTTCGTCATGTCTTCAGGAAACTTTGTTGTAAATTTTTTCTAATTATTGTTTGCCAGGGAATAGTGAATGATCACATGATGGAGATGCAAGGGTGCCTTGTCACTGATTGGAAGGCGGCGAGTCGCGTTCGAGATGTCGCACATACCAAGCTCGCGAAGGCGTAGTCCTGCCAAGACTTGTCGCGGGTTGATGGTAATGTGTTGGATAGGAACTGGGACATCACTGAGGGCCTCCACGTTCAACTGCAGGAAGGTCGGGTGAAGGAAGCCGAGGTCAAACGGCTACTGGAAAGTGCTCGTCACCGAAGTGTGGTTGCCAAGGCTCGATTGGAGGCCTGCAAGGTGCAGGAGGACTCATTGTTGGAGGCCGGGCGACAGGCTACATGAGACCTCCAAGCCCAATGTTCTCGCAAGGAAAGGATGGAGGCCACAGTTAGTGGTGAGAATTACTGACGCCTTTGGTCTCTTGTTGTGTATTACATTCGAGCTTCCAGGTCACATGTTGTCTTGTTGTTGGTGAGTTGTGCTTTTGGCGATGCCAGGGTATCCTAGTTTGCCAATGCTTGGTGTCGTGGTTCTGCTCATTGAGCAGATGGTTGAGGCATTGGAGAGTGCAGAGGGAGCTTTGTCGGGTGGTGAAATAAGGGACAACACCACCCGTCAGCATATTGACCGCATGTCGCAAGTGTCATAGCGGCTGATGGATCTTAAGGATGCCACAACTACTATCGGTGATCAATACGTTTTGGAGTAGATGCGGGCCTACCGTCCTAGGTGGTCTGACCGGGGTATTTTCAGCACGGAGCCGGAGGCTCGCCCTGCTCAGAGCTTATTTAGCGAAGTAGAATCAGTTGCGCCGTTTGCCGCTACAAATCCCACCATCAGGCGGAAACCTGTATCCTGGAATGAAAAGACTTCACAATTTTCTTTGTGATGCTTATTAATAAGACCTCATTTTTGCGCTTCTGTTGCTTTTGAAATGAGTTTGTGATTTATTTTGCTGTATAAGCAGTTGTGCGCCTCCGTTCTTATTGGAAGTGGAGGTCGCATTGTTTTTGTTGACACCATAAGCGTATTTTGTGGGGCTCGGTATGACTAGAATGCATTATTCAATCTTCCAACATCCCTTAAGGTTGCTCTCCTCAAGGAAGGACTACTCAAAAATTGCGTCGATGCTGCCCCGGAGCACAAGTCTCTGGGAGGTCGGCAGAAGAAGCATCCACAAGGGTCCGAAGCAAAAGCAGGAACGTATGATGCAACCTTTGTGTGGAGCTATGGGGAGGTCCACTTAGAGTGATGCACCCGCGAGTCCAACAACAAAGAGATACGTTTGTTCAACCGCAATTTGTCTATCCCAAGGGGTTCATGAGAGTGTTTTTAGCAAACTATAAAAGGGGATGTAAAGAGGTAGGCCTCACGGGCCTCCTCATTATCAATATTTTGTTGTTTGAGCTAAGTACACATGTCATGCAGGTTTGGAGTTTATATGCAGAAGTACGTAATACTTAGAGTTTACATATAAGACAAACGGAGATGCTTGGCATTCCAAGGTCGCGATGTGATTCGACCTGGTTTCTTGTTGTGGAGGTAGCATGACTTGTTGTTGAGGACTTGGTGGATGACATAGGGGCCCTCACATGGGGAGGATAGCTTGTTCTTGCATGGTATCTTCTTGAGCCATAGGACGAGGTCACTGACATTGAACTCACATGCTCGCACGCGTCGGCCTTGGTACTTGCACAACTTTTGTTGATAAATTGTGGTGCGCTCAAGGGTGAGGAGGTGTGCCCGCTCCTTGGTGCTGACATCATCCTTTTGGCTCTCTTCCTCGTCCTCCTCGCCGTACATCTGGACTCTTGGCGGGTCGTACTCTATATCTGAGGGCAAAACCGCCTCTTCTTCATACACCATAAAGAATGGTGTGTATCCTATTGATTTGTTTGGTGTTGTTCGCAGGCTCCAGAGGACGAAGGGGAGCTCCTCTACCCAGTTGCCCTTTGCCCGTATCATGGGCATTATGAGCCTTGGCTTTAAACCTTGCATGATTAGTACGTTTGCCCCTTCGACTTGTCTATTGGACTAGGATGGGCTATGGATGCATAATCGATGTGGATTCGCCTTTTGTGGCAGAATTCCTAGAATACTGCGATAGTGAGGTTTGACCCATTATCTGTGATGATGCTGTGCGGGGCACTGAAACCATGGATGATCCCGGAGATGAATTTGACCATTATGTCAGCCTCTGCATTCGTGACTGGCTTGGCTTCTATGCACTTTGTGAACTTGTCGATTACCACCAGGAGCAACTTGTGGCCTCCCGGTGAGGGTGGCAACTTGCCAACCATATCCAGTCCCCATACTACAAAGGGTCAGATCGGTGGGGTTATCTTCAAATCCATTGCAGGCATGCGGGTCTTGTTGGCGAAACGTTGACAGTCGTCACAGTTCCAGATGATGTCCTCTGCGTCGCACATGGTGTGAGGCCAGAAGAACCATGTCGGAAGGCCTTTGCTTCTATGGTTCTTGGGGCTACGTGATGCCCGCATGCCCCCGCGTGTATTTCTAGCAGTAGCTTCTTTCCATCATCTTCCATGACATAGCATTGCAATACTCCCACTTGGCTACACTTATAGAGATCACTCTTGATTATTATGTATGCTTTGAAGTGGCAAGCGATGCAGCGGGCTTCTATTTTGTCTTGTGGTCGCTCTTCTTTGATCATGTAAGCTAACAATTGTTGGGTCCAGTCTGGGATGACTACAAGTACAGCTTCCCCTGGAGCTATGTGGAATGCTTTGGTCCTTGTGTTGTCACTCGGGTCTCTGGTGCCCTGTGGGTCGGAGCTCGACACTATCTCTTCATGACCTTGGATTTTGACTGTTGGTTTGTGCAGAATCTCCTAGAAGGTCTCATTAGGCAATGGGTCTCTCGATGATCCTATTCGTGCAAGGTTGTCAACTGTGATGTTGTCGCTCCTCTTCACCTGGTGTAGCTCTAGTCCGTCAAATTTGCTTTCGAGCTCTCTAACAGCTGCATAGTAGGCCGAAATTTTTGGATCCTTCATGTCGAATGTCTTTATGACCCGTTGGACAACAAGGTCGGAATCGCCTCTACAGATGAGAAGGTGGATCCCCATTGAGGTTGTGATTCAGAGCCCATGAAGGATGGCTTTGTATTCGGCCACATTGTTGGAGTCATAGAAATGAATTTGTAGGATGTACTTCATCTTGTTGCCTCTAGGGGAGATGAGGACTACCCCAGCCCCTAATCGATGTACTGTCATTGACCCATCAAAGTACATCATTCAATACTCGAGGTCGATGTTTTTGGTGACTTGTTGGGCCTCGGTCCACTCCACCAGGAAGTCAACTATGGCCTGGGACTTGACTACCTCGCGTGGTTTGTAAGAGAGCTCGAATGGTAGGAGCTCGATTGTCCATCTAGCCACACCATCTATGGCGTCCTTATTGTTGATTATATCAGACAGTGGTATGTGGCTGGCCACTGTTATTGGGTTTGCTTGGTAGTAATGACACAACTTTCTTATGGCCATGAACACCCCATAGGTGATCTTCTATTAGTGTGGATACCTTGTTTTGCACCATGTGAGCACTTTGCTAACATAGTACACCAGATGTTGCACCCGCTATACTTTTCTGGCCTCCTCTCGCTCTACCGTGATAACCATGCTGACCACCTAAGTGGTTGCTAATTTATATAGTAGCATTGGTTCAAACTGGGCTAGGGAGGAGAGGAGTGGATTGGACTACATAAGTTTTTTGAGGTCTCACACTGTTTTTGGAGGCTTGAGGTCTAATATTGCTTGAATTGTTTTGGTTGTTTCCTCGGTCCTTGTTGAGAGAAGATGAATCCCAAGAGCTGTCCTGCGGGGACCCCAAAACACATTTTTCGGGGTTCAACTTCATGCTGAAGTTGTGAAGGTTGTCGAAGGTTTGCTGGAGGTCACCGTGGAGGCTGGAGCCCTGCCTGGACTTGACCACGACGTCCTTGATGTAGACCTCTGCGTTGACACCGATCTGTTTGTTGAAATACTTCTGTTCCCGTGTTTTTGAGTCCAAAGGGCATTGTGATGTAGCAAAATGGCCCATATGGTGTGATGAAGGAGGTTGTCTCTTGGACGGACTCCTTCATTCATATCTGGTGATATTGTGAGTATGTGTCGAGGAAGCATAATTGTTCACATCCTATCATGGAGTCGATGATCTGGTCTATCCTTGGGAGTACGAATGGGTCTTTGGGACAAACTTTGTTGAGCTCGGTACAGTCGATGCACATATGCCATGACTTACTCTTTTTCTGCACCATGACTAGGTTTGCCAGCCATTCTGGGTGTGCAACCTCTTGTATGAATGTGGAGGCGAGTAGCCATGCTATCTTTCCCCATTGGCATCCCCTTTTTTGTAGCAAAACGACATATGGCTTGTTTCACCGGTCTTGCATCCTTGCAGACGTTCAGGCAGTGTTCTGCTTTGTCGCCTGGTACGCCGCGCATGTCAGCGGGTTTCCTAGCCAATATGTTCCAATTTTCCTGGAGGAATGCTAGGATCTTTGCTTCTTGGTCTTTCAACAGGTCCCCTCCGATCATCATTGTTTTGCTGGGGTCATTCGGGTGTACTTGAATTTTTTTCGTGTGTTTGGCTGGTTGGAGCATAGGTCGTGGCCTTGATTTCTCTGGGAGCTCGGCCTCTGATGGTCCTATCCACCATTTTAGTCTGTCGAGCTCCATGGAAGCCAGGGCGGCTTGGCGAGCTCCACGTTGGCCACCTCTGCTTCGTAGGCCTTCTCCGCCCCCGAGATGGTGATTGTGCCGTTTAGACCCGACATCTTCAGCTATAGGCAGGCGTAATATGGGACCACCATGAATTATACGTATGCCGGCCCGACCAAAACTGCGTGGTAGCCGCTCTGGAAGGGAGCGACCTCAAAGTGGATTGTTTCGCTCCAATAGTTGCCTTATCCCTGAAGACGACTTCGAGCTCGATCATACCAAAGGGACGGACTGGGCGACCTGGTACAACCCCATGGAAGCCTACGTTCAACCATTGCAACCGGGCATAGAGATCTTCATTTTTTCCAAGGTGTTGGTGAATATAATGTTGAGTCTGATGCCTCTGTCCATCAGAAAACATGAGAGGCAGCATCCCCCCAGATTGGATCTAGAACCAGGGCATGTATGCCACGGTGAATGACGTCCTCCGGGTGATCACTAACGTCAAAAGTCACTATTTCCTTGGACCATGCGAGGGGCTTGCTGGTCGCTTTTTTGCCATGTAGATTGCACGACGTGCGAGTTTTTGATTGTGGCGTGTATCCGCCATCGTGAATATCATATTCATAGGGGTCTCGTGGGAGGGCTGGTTGGCCGATGGAGCCCTAGTCTTCTCCCGTCGCGCGGTGGTCCGTTCGTATTCCCATGCGGTGTGGTTCGAGTCGGGGAAGATTCCCACAACCCTTCCTTGTTTGTCATAAACTTAGTCGATCGTTCCGAAGTGCATGTAGTCGATGAAGGGCCAGGGATAAACATTGAAGAGTCTCCCCGAATTGTTGAAGGCCAGCTCAAAGGAGTCGATGTGAAGGTTTGGCCCAACAAGAATTTGTCGGTTTCTTTTGGTTCTCCGCTCCAGTTAGGTCTCCGACCAATGTTGCTCATGCCTGGCGCGCCAACTGATGGCATAAAATACCGCTAGATCCCTCGGTAGGGTTCATGACAAGGTCGAAAGTACCAGGACAGAGTCTACACACACATGTTGCCTAGATTCGGGGCTCCAAAGAGTAATGCCCTACATCCTGCTTCTTCTTGTTATCCATGGTGAAGGGATACCTCATACATAGGATTACAATGGTGTATGAGATTGCTACCGAGAGTTTGTTTATCTGAGATTAGATGCCCTAGAGGGTCCCCTAACCTCCCTTTATATAGACAGAGAGGTCCAGGGTTTACATGATGGTGGATGCGATCTAGGTCGCCACCACCGCCCTTGCCTTGAGGAGTAGGTCATAGTAGGGTCAGTTCCTCTCTCGTTTGGGTCCTGGCCATCGGCCCATCTTCTCTCTTGGCCCGGCTTGGTTAGCCACCCCTGGGTCATGTCCCAGTCAATCCTGACTGAACGAAAAAGCACTTAAAAATTCTTAACTGAAAACAAAGAACTTCATATTCACTACACAAAACTTATTAATTCCTCTTGACTGCCCAAAAGCTCTACAAGGGAGATATCAGGGTCATGTTAAAAATCCCACCATTATGCTTGAAGTAGTTGCATAACAGAATCTCTGGATTTGGCATGATTTCTTTGGCATGCCCGAGTCTCACAATGACATCACACTACAAAAAAATACACTTCCGTGATGATACATGTTTGTCACAGTAGGTCGCGTTTTCTGTCATGCATGTACATCCATGACGATTTTATGACAGAATCAAGATAGTCATTCCTGTGCTGTCGTAGAAGTGTTCCATGACATTACCAAAATTATCATCACGGAAGTGTCCACTTCCATGACGATAAATCGCGTGTCACAGAAGTGCTTTCGTCAAGGGTGACCGACACATGGCATCCACCGTAACGGAACGCCGTTAAGCTATCGGGTCGGGTTTTGGATCCGATAACCCATTAACAGCCCCGACCAATGGGGATTTTCCACGTGCAAAATCATCATTGGCTGGAGGAGACACGTGTCAGGTCTGCGTTGGCACAGGTGTCACTCATCCAATGGGCGAGACGCGCCTATGATATGTTGACACGTGGACCGACCCATCAAGTTTAAATGGGCCGGCCCAACTGAAGGCCCACAAGATTTTGCGGACCACAATGGGCCGGCCCAGCTAAAGGCCCACGAGATTTTGCGGACCATAATGGGCTGGCCTAGCTAAAGGCCCACAAGATTTTGCGGGCCATAATGGGCCAGCCCAGGTAAAGGCCCACAAGAATTTTGTGTGCCATAATGGGCCAGCCCAGGTAAAGGCCCACAAGATTCTTGCGAATAATAATGGGCCGGCCCAGCTAAAGGCCCACGAGATTTCGTCGACATTAATGGGTCGGCCTAGCTGTAGGCCCACAAGATTTTGAGGACCCTAGTAGGCCGGCCCATTAACTGGCTGCCATGTTTTGAGCCAAATGTCGGCCCATATTTGATCCGGTCCATTAATGGCCTGCCACGCATATGAGATCTAACCCGTTAAAAGCCTACCACGTTCTGGGCCAAATTACGGCCCAGATCAGGTCCGGCCCTTTAAGAGGCTTTGGGCTCAATTATGGCCCATATCAGATTCGGCCCGTCAACTAGACACTATGCTTTTGGGCCCACTTGCTAAAGGCCCACTTAGTAATTCGGCATGATATTAGTTTTGGCCTATTAAGGGCCCATTTAACATTTCGGCCCTATATTTATTTCGGCCCGTTAAAAGCCCGTCATATAGTTGGGCCCAACTACGGCCCAGTTTGCATCCGGCCTGCTCGCAACCGATATCTGATTGGGCCAAACAAGGACCGAGACAATTTTGGCCTGTTAAAAGCCTGTGATTTGATTCGCACAATCATGGGCCGGGGTTCAGTTTCGGGCTGCTGCCGGCCCATGAGCTGTTCGGCACGTTTCAGGCCCAACCTACATCGTGATTGCATGACGGCCCGATTATGTACTGTAATTTTACGGTTTGACCGGTTTACTGCGAAGACAGGATATATACAGTGAAATAACTGCAGCATCGTGAATAAGAAAAAACCTAGACTATACAATAAAGAAATTATGGCATATTACATCCACTGGGCATCAAAGTTCACCACTATGATAATAAAGCACAAGCAGACCGCAGATTACATACACTGGGCATCAAAGATCGCCACCAGTGCAAATAAACACGCCGACAAAATAATATACAAAACCGATAGCACTTCAATAGAGTTCAAGAAAGGTTAGCCCTGCTGGGGAGCTGCAGCGCAAGCAACCGAGCAAGATGATGAGACTGTGCTTGTTCAACACTTATATCTTCCTCACTCTAAAAGATAAACAAGCAGACATATGACATGTTTTTCAGATAAAAGTATCAGTGCTGACAATTCATCACATTTCTTACTGAAGAATAAAGTGACACAGTTTAAAATTGCATTAACACAATATGGTATTGTTCAGGTCAAGACATGGCAGGAAATGACATTGTGAAGGACTTGGAAGCTTCACGACACCACTGGATTACAGATCAAGAACTCATAAGTATCAATGGTTAGTGTGCTATCAATTTATACCATTTCAGATTGGCAAATAAAGAGACGGTTTAAATAATAGTAGAATGATATGACATTGTTCATAGTTAAGACATTGCAGAATATGGCATTGTGCTGTAGTGGGTAGGTTCACCATACCACTGGATTACGGATCAAGAACAGAAGCATACATGCAGTGCAAAAGAAGATCACTTGCTCTGTATAGTTTAATTTACATGTTATGAAGAAGGAACTTGGTTGTACAACTCAAAACTTAAATTGAGAAAGGACAAACTTTTGTTTATGAACTACATAATAAACTTTAAACAAGCAATTTCATGCAAACACCAAAAATAAACAGCTGTTGCAGTCATGCCTAACCAAATATATACAACAAAGTTTGAAGGCTTGAGATGAACAAACTTACATTATTGGTGAAGACAGGCTCTATAAAGGCCTTGTCCATGCTGATGGGGGGGGGGCAATTCAAGAAGTTTACCACAGAATCTTCTTCAAAAGCATTGCCTTTATTCTACATTTTGTTAAGAGTAAATATAGATGTGATAATATACGAAAAAATGGAGAATATTTAAGATAAGATGAAGAGTGATGCTACATAACCAAGTAGCTATAAATGTAAGTGCAGCGATACAGGCAAAAGGTACAGCCAAGAGCAATGCACAGCTAAACTTCTTCAGTACCAACCTTATGGTAAGAGTAAATATAGATCTGATGTGTAGAAAATGGAGGGCAAAGGAAAATAAGCTGCAGAGTGATGGTACATGAACAACTACCTGTCATTGTAAGTACACTGATAAAGGATAGCTTGTATTTACAAGAACAATGCAGAGCTAAAAAAACATTGGCATTGGATATATTCTACACTAATGTAACCATTCATACAGATCAGATAATTTGGAGCGAACAATTGATAAGCAAGCTATCATGCATACTGCTGTCACATAATGAACCAGGTATGTATGCAAGTACAGTGATACAGGAAAACAGGTACTAACAAGAGCAAAGCAGTGGGCAGCATATTTGCGATATACTATCGTTCTTGTTAAACCGGAATTCTTCTTCGAGCAGATTTCCTGCAAAAAAGATCCGTAAGGCACATGCGGAAAAGTAGAAGTTCAAATTGTCATGTGATTTCATAGACAGTACCTCATCCTGGGAACGAGACTAGTGCATAACAAGATTTTTCCATTCAATGTCTTCTAAATTTAGCACAGGAGACTTCACCGAAAATTCGTTTATAGAGTTGCCATCAAAGTGTGATTTCCTCAGGTAACACCGATACTGCTGCAATGCTTCCTTGAAAAGCACAAGCAAGCTTTGCTCGTCATGACTATCCAGATTGATCCTCGCCTAGTTACAACAATGTAATGTAAATCATTGATGTGTTCAATCAGCAGAAAACAGGAAAATAATAACCATGAATAATAGCACTTACACGTAAGTTGGACAGGAAGATGTGAAAATGGTGTTTGTCTTCACAATAATCTTCCCATGATGGGAATATATGCACGTAGTACCTAACAACATTGAAAGCATTGTCTTTTAAACTGGGAATAAATAGAATGGGGTTCCAATCTGCAGGAATTGGCCGTCTCTGGAGTTGGGATAGGTCTTCGGCCGGTGGACTTGCTGTACTTTTTGCTGGAGTGAGATTTTTCTGTGGTACAGCTGGTGCTATGGCAAATGAAATCGGTATACCTTTTTCTGGAGTGGAGGTCCTGTGTGGTGGGGCTAGTGGTGTGTCCAGTGAAGCATGGGTACAGTCTGCTGGAGTCGGTTCTACGTTTTGTGTCACTGGTTGTACAGCCAATATAAGTGGGGTGCTGTCTGATTTCTCCGGCACCACCACGTTTTTCAAGGACTTTGCTGGTGCTCCTTCAGGTTCGGCAATCACCCTCTTCCTTTTTGATGTCTGATGCACAAGAACAACATTTGAGTGGAAAAACATGGTATGATGACAGATGGAATATGTATTGATAATGGATGGGCATGGCATCTTGACATATATGATGAGTAAACTAAGCAGATGGCGGTGCAACAAAGTAGAAGAAATGCAAGACAACATATGCAAGATACCCGCAATCAATAAAACATTGCCAAATTAGAACATGCACCTTGATGGGTGAACAGGACAGGCCATCTGCCTTTGACTCCTCGAGGTTAGAATACTCATTAGGATCATATTCTGAACAAGAAACAACAAGTGGGGAGCATATGAGTTTCATTGCATCCAGAATGGCACTCAATGCCTTGGTGCCAATTTTGTAAGTCATTGCAGTGTTTAGCTTCAAGAGTGGACTGCTGCTAGCGCAACACAAAGCAGCTACACAGATCATAGTGTATATATAACGGGAAAACCTTAAGCATTAGAGTAAAATTAGCAAAGTGGAACTTGCTGGAATATATGTGCTAGTATTGCCGGTACGGCTAGAAAGGCTTCGGATACCAGCTCTCTTCAAGTGAAGGTGCGGTACTATTAATATCAGTGTAACTCTCAAAGGCGACACAGCTCCCCGCATTTCCTTGCTATTCTTATAGGATTCAAGTGGGCAGGCCACTACAAATCCTATTCCTATGTTTACAAGATCCTACGAATCAAAGAGGCTCAAAGTGTCCATCATAACCGACCGTATAGACCTCTACACTACAAATGTCCCTGCTCATCTTCAGCACAAGGAACATACTGTACTACTATCATACTCCCTCCGTTCCAAAATATAAGTCTTGGTACAGATTTCCACTATGGATCACATACAGATGTATCCAGATACATTTTAGAGTGTAGATTCACTCATTTTGCTCCATATGTAGTCCATGGTGGAATCTATACAAAGACTTGTATTTAGGAACGGAGAGAGTACATATTAAAGAAGAATGGAAAAGGAACACGGTAAAGAAGAGCAAGCAGATTTTGGATAATAAAATGTAGGTTGCGCAGTGCCCACACATGATGAACCAGAGCGCATTAAGAATGCAACTCCCAGCTGTCTCTCGACTATTTCAGGCGGTTGGATGAAGATCCTACGTCTCCTAACCCTTCTTCTTCCTTGTCTCTGATTCTTCCCATACAGAACACCGCATGGGCCACCGGCCGGACCACCGGCCCCCACCGCCTGTGTTCCTCCGCCACCCCCACCCCCACCCCTGCCCCAACCCCCACCCGTGCCGAGTTTTCTTCGTTCGGCGAGGCCCCACAACCACCCGAACCCCTTCGATCGCACCGGAGAACTCCGGCGAGCTCTGAAAAATCGACTGACCCAATTTTGAAATTTAGTCTACAGTGATTTAACTAGTGTGGAATATAAACGGGGAAAACCATAAGCATTGGGAGTATAGTGTAGAGCGTGCCATGGCGGATCTGAAGGTGCAAACCGGACAAAGGCACCTTCGCAACCAAGACAAGAAATCAGAGTAAAGCAGTGGCGATCTATTTTCTTGCTGCGATAAATAAGTTGAGCAGATACGAAAGAGTACCGCCTCTGGTGCGGCGCTGTGTACGCATCTACTGAGAATTTGACGGTGCTGCGGTAGTGATGGCTGTCGGCGGCATGGAAGCAGATCTAGGAGGGTAGACGGTGGCGGCGGGGCGCGGTGGACGAGTGATACGTCCATTTTGCATCATGCTTTTATATCGATATTTATTGCATTATGGGCTGTTATTACACATTATGTCACAATACTTATGCCTATTCTGTCTTATTTTACAAGGTTTACATAAAGAGGGAGAATGCCAGCAGCTGGGATTCTGGGCTGGAAAAGGAGCAAATATTAGAGACCTATTCTGCACAGCTCCAAAAGTCCTGAAACTTCACGGAAGATGTTTTCCAAATATATAAAAAATACTGAGAGCAAGAGCCTCACCAGGGGGGCCACACCGTCCCCACGAGGGTGGGGGGCGCGCCCTACCCCTTGGGCGCGCCCCCTACCTCGTGGGCCCCCTGGTGGCCCTCCGGTTGCCATCTTCTGCTATATGGAGTCTTTTGATGTGAAAAAAATCATAAGCCATCTTCTCGGACGAAACTCCGCCACCACAAGGCGAAACCTTGGCGGAACCAATCTAGGGCTCTGGCAGAGCTGTTCTGCCGGGGAAACTTCCCTCCTGGAGGGGGAAATCATCGCCATCGTCATCACCAACGCTCCTCTCATCGGGAGAGGGCAATCTCCATCAACATCTTCATCAGCACCGTCTCATCTCAAAACCCTAGTTCATCTCTTGTATCCAATTCTTGTCTCCAAGTCCGGGATTGGTGCTAGTAGGTTGCTAGTAGTGTTAATTACTGCTTGTAGTTGATGCTAGTTGGTTTAATTGGTGGAAGATTATATGTTCAGATCCTATATGCATATTAATACCACTCTGATTATGAATATGTTTATGCTTTGTGAGTGGTTACTTTTGTTCCCGAGGACATGGGAGAAGTCTTGCTATTAGTAGTCATGTGAATTTGGTATTCGTTCGATATTTTGATGAGATGTATGTTGTCTCTCCTCTAGTGGTGTTATGTGAACGTCGACTACATGACACTTCACCATTATTTGGGCCTAGAGGAAGGCATTGGGGAGTAATAAGTAGATGATGGGTTGCTAGAGTGACAGAAGCTTAAACCCTAGTTTATGCGTTGCTTCGTAAGGGGCTGATTTGGATCCATATGTTTCATGCTATGTGTAGGTTTACCTTAATACTTTTGTTGTATTTGTGGATGCTTGCAATAGAGGTTAATCATAAGTGGGATGCTTGTCCAAGTAAGGGCAGCACCCAAGCACGGGTCCACCCACATACCAAGTTATCAAAGTACCGAACGCGAATCATATGACGTGATGAAAACTAGCTTGACGATATTCCCATGTGTCCTCGGGAACGCTTTACATCTTATAAGAGTTTGTCCAGGCTTGTCCTTTGCTACAAAAAGTATTGAGCCACCTTGCTACACCTTATTTACTTTTGTTACTTGTTGCTCGTTACAAATTATCTTATCACAAAACTATCTATTACCACTTTTTTCAGTACTTGCAGAGAATACCTTGCTGGAAACCGCTCATCATTTCCTTCTACTCCTTGTTGGGTTCGACACTCTTACTTATCGAAAGGACTACGATAGACCCCCTATACTTGTGGGTCATCAAGACTCTTTTCTGGCGCCGGTGCCGGGGAGTGAAGCGCCTTTGGTAGGTGGAATTTGGTAAGGAAAAATTTATATAGTGTGCTGAAATTTACTGTCACTTGTCACTATGGAAGGTAATCCTCCGATGGGCTTGTTCGGGGTATCTTCACCCTGACCAGTAGAGCAAAGAGTTGCTCATCAACCTACTGAACCTATTGAAAATGAATATGAAAATGAAAATGCTTGCTTGGAAGTTCCTTCGGGTATGATAGAAAAACTGCTAGCTAATCCTTTTCTAGGAGATGGAACAAAACATCCTGATGAACTTTTGATATATGTGGATCAAGTTTGTGAATTATTTAAGCTTGCAGGTGTACCCAGATATGTTGTTAAGAAGAAGGTCTTCCCCTTATCTTTGAGGGGAGATGCATCGACATGGTATAGGCTATGTGATGATATGAGGTCTTGGAATTACAAACGATTGAAATTGGAATTTCATCAGAAGTTTTATCCTATGCATCTTGTTTATCGTGATCGCAATTATATATATAATTTTTGGCCTCGCGAAGGAGAAAGCATCGCTTAAGCTTGGGGGAGGCTTAAATCAATGTTATATTCATGCCCCAATCATGAGCTCTCAAGAGAAATGATTATTCAAAATTTTTATGCTCGGCTTTCTGGTAACAATCGCACCATGCTTGATACTTCTTGTGCTGGCTCTTTTATGATGAATACTATTGAATTCAAATGGGATTTATTGGAAAGAATTAAACGGAACTCTGAAGATTAGGACCTCAACAATGGTAAGGCGTCAGGTATGACACCTAGTTTTGATTGTATTAAATCTTTTATGGATACCGATATTTTTCGTAAATTTAGCACTAAATATGGACTTGACTCTGAGATAGTAGCTTCTTTCTGTGAATCTTTTGCTGCTTATGTTGATCTCCCCAAGGAGAAGTGGTTTAAATATCATCCTCCCATAGAAGTAAAAGTAGTTGCACCTATTAAAGTTGAATAAAAGACTGTCACTTATAATGATCCTATTGTTCCTACTTCTTATGTTGAGAAACCACCTTTCCCTGTTAGGATAAAGGATTGTGCTAAAGCTTCAACTGTGGTTCGTAAAAGCAATATTAAAACATATACACCTCCTGAGAAAGTTAAAGTTGAACCTAATATTTCTATTGTTAAAGATCTCTTGTCTGATAATATAGATGGGCATGTTATTTATTTCTGTAATGAAACTGCTAGAATTGCTAAACCCTGTGATTAAGATAAACCTAGACCTGTGGTAGGCATGCTTATTTCTGTTAAAATAGGAGATCATTGTTATCATGGCTTATGTGATATGGTTGCTAGTGCTAGTGCAATACCTTATTCCTTATAGAAAGAAGTTATGCATGATATTGCACCTGCTGAGATGGAAGATATTGATGTCACAATTAAACTTGCCAATAGAGATACTATTTCACCAATGGGAATTGTTAGAGATGTTGAAGTCTTGTGTGGGAAAACTAAATATCCTGCTGATTTTCTTGTTCTTGGTTCCCCACAAGATAGCTTTTGTCCCATTATATTTGGTAGACCCTTCTTAAATACTGTTAATGCTACCATAGGTTGCAAAAGAGATGTTGTTACTATTGGTTTAGATGATATGACTCATGAATTTATTTTTTCTAAATTTAGTAGACAACACCATGAAGAAGAATTACCTAGTAAGGATGAAATTATTGGTCTTGCTTCTATTGCCGTACCTCCTAGTGATCCTTTAGAACAATACTTGCTAGACCATGAAAATGATATGTTTATGAATGAAAGAAGGGAATTAGATGAAGTATTCTTTAAACATGAACCTATCCCGAAAAATAATTTACTTGTTGAAATCCTAGGGGATACTCCTCCACCCAAGTCTGATCCCATGTTTGAGCTTAAACAGTTACCTGATACTCTTAAATATGCTTATCTTGATGAGAAAAATATACATCCTATTATTATTAGTGCTAACCTTTCAGAACATGAAGAAGAGAGATTATTGAAAACTCTGAAGAAGCACCGTGCTGCTATTGGGTATACTCTTGATGATCTTAAGGGCATTAGTCCCACTCTATGTCAACATAAAATTAATTTGGAAGAAGATGCTAAACCAGTTTGTGATCATCAACGCCGGCTGAATCCTAAAATGAAAGAAGTGGTAAGAAAGGAGATACTAAAGCTCCTTGAGGCAGGTATAATTTATCCCATTGCTGATAGTCAGTGGGTAAGCCCTGTTCATTGTGTCCCTAAGAAGGGAGGTATTACTGTTGTTCCTAATGATAAAGATGAATTGATTCCTCAAAGAATTATTACAGGTTATAGGATGGTAATTGATCTCCGCAAATTAAATAAGGCTACTAAAAAAGATCATTACCCCTTACCTTTTATCGATCAAATGCTAGAAAGATTATCCAAACATACACATTTTTGCTTTCTAGATGGTTATTCTGGTCTCTCTCAAATACCTGTGTCAGCTAAAGATCAATCAAATACTACTTTTACATGCCCTTTTGGTACTTTTGCTTATAGACGTATGCCTTTTGGTTTATGTAATGCACCTACTACCTTTCAAAGATGCATGATGGCTATATTCTCTAACTTTTTTGAAAAGATTTGTGAGGTTTTCATGGACGACTTTTCCGTCTATGGATCTTCTTTTGATGATTGCTTGAGCAACCTTGATCGAGTTTTGAAGAGATGTGAAGAAACTTATCTTGTCTTGAATTGGGAAAAGTGCCACTTTATGGTTAATGAAGGTATTGTCTTGGGGCATAAAGTTTCTGAAAGAGGTATTGAAGTTGATAAAGCCAAGGTTGATGCTACTGAAAAGATGCCATGTCCCAAGGACATCAAAGGTATAAGAAGTTTCCTTGGTCATGCCGGTTTTTATAGGAGGTTAATTAAGGACTTCTCAAATATTTCTCGGCCTCTGACTAATTTATTACAAAAAGATATACCATTTGTATTTGATGATGATTGTGTAGAAGCATTTGAAATACTTAAGAAATCATTGATCTCTGCACCTATTGTTCAGCCACCTGATTGGAATTTACCCTTTGAAATTATGTGTGATGCTAGTGATTATGCTGTAGGTGCTGTTCTAGGACAAAGAGTTGATAAGAAACTAAATGTTATTCAATATGCTAGTAAAACCCTTGACAATGCTCAAAGAAACTATGCTACTACTGAAAAAGAATTCTTAGTAGTTGTATTTGCTTGTGATAAGTTTAGACCTTATATTGTTGATTCTAAAGTAGCTATCCACATTGATCATGCTGCTATTAAACATCTTATGGAAAAGAAAGATGCTAAACCTAGACTTATTAGATGGGTTCTCTTGCTACAAGAATTTGATTTGCATATTGTTGATAGAAAAGGAGCTGAGAACTGATACGTCCATTTTGCATCATGCTTTTATATCGATATTTATTGCATTATGGATTGTTATTTCACTTTATGTCACAATACTTATGGCTATTCTATCTTATTTTACAAGGTTTACATAAGGAGGGAGAATGTCGGCAGCTGGAATTCTGGGCTGGAAAAGGAGCAAATATTAGAGACCTATTCTGCGCAACTCCAAAAGTCCTGAAACTCCACGAAACATCTTAAAATGAATAAAGAAAAATCCTCGCCAAAGATGAAGGCCAGGGGGCCCACACCCTGCTCATGAGGGTGGGGGCGCCCCCCTACCTCGTGGGCCCCCTGGTGGCTCTCCGACATCCATCTTCTCCTATATGAAGTCTTTTGATGAGAAAAAAATCAGAAGGAACTTTTCGAGACGAGACTCCGCCGCCACGAGGCGGAACCTTGGCGGAACCAATCTAGAGCTCCGGCAGAGCTGTTCTGCCGGGGATACTTCCCTCCGGGAGGGGGAAATCATCACCATCGTCATCACCAACGCTCCTATCATCGGGAGAGGGCAATCTCCATCAACATCTTCACCAGCACCATCTCATCTCCAAATCCTAGTTCATCTCTTGTATCCAATTCTTGTCTCAAAGTCCGGGATTGGTGCTAGTAGGTTGCTAGTAGTGTTGATTACTCCTTGTAGTTGATGCTAGTTGGTTTATTTGGTGGAAGATCATATGTTCAGATCCTATATACATATTATTACCCCTCTGATTATGAACATGAATATGCTTTGTGAGTAATTACGTTTGTTCCTGAGGACAAGGGTGAAGTCTTGCTATTAGTAGTCATGTGAATTTGGTATTCGTTTGATATTTTGATAAGATGTATGTTGTCTAGCCTCTAGTGGTGTTATGTGAACGTCGACTACATAACACTTCGCCATTATTTGGGCCTAGAGGAAGGCATTGGGAAGTAATAAGTAGATGATGGGTTGCTAGAGTGACAGAAGCTTAAACCCTAGTTTATGCGTTGCTTCGTAAGGGGCTGATTTGGATCCACATGTTTCATGCTATGGTTAGGTTTACCTTAATACTTTTGTTGTAGTTGTGGATGCTTGCAATATAGGTTAATCATAAGTGGGATGCTTGTTCAAGTAAGAACATCACCCAAGCACCGGTCCACCCACATATCAAATTATCAAAGTATCGAACGCGAATCATATGAACGTAATGAAAACTAGCTTGACGATATTCCCATGTGTCCTCGGGAGCGCTTTTCCTATTATAAGAGTTTGTTCCGGCTTGTCCTTTGCTATAAAAATGATTGGGCCATCTTGCTGTACTTTATTTACTTTTGTTACTTGTTGCTCGTTACAATTTATCTTATCACAAAACTATCTGTTACCACTTATTTCAGTACTTGCAGAGAATACCTTGCTGAAAACCGCTTATCATTTCCTTCTGCTCCTCGTTGGGTTCGACACTCTTACTTATGGAAAGGACTATGATAGATCCCCTATACTTGTGGGTCATCAAGACTCTTTTCTGGCGCCGTTGCCGGGGAGTGTAGCGCCTTTGGTATGGAAAGATTTATATAGTGTGCTGAAATTTACTGTCACTTGTTACTATGGAAAGTAATTCTCTGAGGGGCTTGTTCGGGGTATCTTCACCCCATCCAGTAGAGAAAAGAGTTGCTCCTCAACCTACTGAACCTATTGAAAATGAAACTCCTTTTGAATTTCCTTCGGGTATGATGGAAATACTGCTAGCTAATCCTTTTACAAGAGATGGAACAAAGCATCCTGATGAGCACTTAATATATGTGGATGAAGTTTGTGGATTATCTAAGCTTGCAAGTATACCCGATGATGTTGCTAAGAAGAAGGTCTTCCCTTTATCTTTGAAGGGAGACGCATTGATATGGTATAGGCTATGTGATGATATGAGATCATGGAACTATAAAAGATTGAAATTGGAATTTCATCAAAAGTATTACCCTATGCATCTTGTTCATCATGATCACAATTATATATATAATTTCGGGCCTCGCGAAGGAGAAAGCATTGCTCAAGCTTGGGGAGGCTTAAATCAATGTTATATTCATGCCCCAATCATGAGCTCCCGAGAGAAATAATTATGCAAAGTTTTTATGCTTGGCTTTCTCATAATAATCAAACCATGCTTGATACTTCTTGTGTTGGCTCTTTTATGATGAAGACTATTGAATTAAGATGGAATTTATTGGATAGAATTAAACGCAACTCTGAAGATTGGGACCTCGACGAAGGTAAGGAGTCAGGTATGACACCTAAGTTTGATTGTGTTAAATCTTTTATGGACACCGATATTTTCCGTAAGTTTAGCGCTAAATATGGACTTGACTCTGAGATAGTAGCTTCTTTCTGTGAATCGTTTGCTACTTCTGTTGATCTCCCTAAGGTGAAGTGGTTTAAATATCATCCTCCCATAGAAGTAAAAGTAGCTGCACCTATTAAAGTTGAAGAAAAGACTGTCACTTATAATGATCCTATTGTTCCTACTTCTTATGTTGAGAAACCACCTTTCCCTGTTAGAGTAAAGGATCATGCTAAAGCTTCAACTGTTGTTCGTAAAAGCAATATTAGAACTTATACACCCCCTGAGCAAGTTAAAGTAGAACCCAATATTGCTATTGTTAAAGATCTCTTGTCTGATAATATTGATGGGCATGTTATTCAGTTCAAAGGTGAAACTGCTAGAATTGCTAAACCTTGTGCTAAAGATAAACATAGATCTATGGTAGGCATGCATGTTATTTCTGTTAAAATAGGAGATCATTGTTATCATGGCTTATGTGATATGGGTGCGAGTTCTAGTGTTATACCGCATACTTTATACGAAGAAATTAAGAATGAAATTGCACCTACTGAGTTAGAAGGTATTGATGTCACAATTAAACTTGCCAATAGAGATACTATTTCACCAATTGGAATTGTTAGAGATGTTGAAGTCTTGTGTGGGAAAACTAAATATCCTGCTGATTTTCTTGTTCTTACTTGTCCGCAAGATAGCTTTTGTCCCATTATATTTGGTAGACCCTTCTTGAACACTATTAATGCTAGGATAGATTGCGAAAAGAATGTTGTTACTATAGGCTTGGATGATATGGTTCATGAGTTTAATTTCTCTAAATTTAGTAAACAACATCGTGAGGAAGAATTACCTAGTAAGGATGAAATTATTGGTCTTGCTTCTATTGCCGTACCTCCTAGTGATCCTTTAGAACACTATTTGCTAGACCATGAAAATGATATGTTCATGAATGAAAGAAGGGAAATAGATGAAGTATTCTTTAAACAGGAACCTATTCTGCAACACAATTTGCCTATTGAAATTTTAGGGGATCCTCCTCCACCCAAGGGTGATCCCATGTTTGAGCTTAAACCGTTGCCTGATAATCTTAAATATGCTTATCTTGATGAAAAGAAGATATATCCTGTTATTATTAGTGCTAACCTTTCAGAGCATGAACAAGAAAGATTATTGAAAACTCTGAGGAAGCATCATGACGCTATTGGATATACTCTTGATGATCTTAAGGGCATTAGTACCACTCTATGTCAACATAAAATAAATTTGGAAGCAGATGCCAAACCAGTTCGTGATCCTCAACGATGTTTGAATCCTAAAATGAAAGAAGTGGTAAGAAAAGAAATACTCAAGCTTCTGGAGGCAGGTATAATTTATCCCGTTGCTGATAGTCAGTGGGTAAGTCCTGTCCATTGTGTCTCTAAGAAGGGAGGTATTACTGTTGTTCCTAATGATAGAGATGAATTGATTCCACAAAGAATTATCACATGTTATAGGATGGTAATTGATTTCCGTAAATTAAATAAGGCTACTAAGAAAGATCATTAACCCTTACCTTTTATTGATCAAATGCTAGAAAGATTATGCAAATATACACATTACTGCTTTCTAGATGGTTATTCTGGTTTCTCTCAAATACCTGTGTCGGCTAGGGATTAATCAAAGACTACTTTTACATGCCTTTTGGTACTTTTGCTTATAGATGTATGCCTTTTGGTGTATGTAATGCACCTGCTACCTTTCAAAGATGCATGATGGCTATATTCTCTGACTTTTGTGAAAATATTTGTGAGGTTTTCATGGACGATTTTTCCGTCTATGGTTCCTCTTTTGATGATTGCTTGAGCAATCTTGATCGAGTTTTGCAGAGATGTGAAGAAACTAATCTTGTCTTAAATTGGGAAAAGTGCCACTTTATGGTTAATGAAGGTATTGTATTGGGGCACAAAGTTTCTGAAAGAGGTATTGAAGTTGATAAAGCCAAGGTCGATGCTATTGAAAAGATGCCATGTCCCAAGGACATCAAAGGTATAAGAAGTTTCCTTGGTCACGCTGGATTTTATAGGAGGTTCATTAAGGACTTCTCAAAACTTTCTCGGCCCCTGACTAATATATTGCAAAAAGATATACCATTTGTCTTTGATGATGATTGTGTAGAAGCATTTGAAACACTTAAGAAAGCATTAGTCTCTGCACCTGTTGTTCAGCCACCTGATTGGAATTTACGCTTTGAAATTATGTGTGATGCTAGTGATTATGCTGTAGGTGCTGTTCTAGGGCAAAGAATCGATAAGAAATTAAATGTTATTCATTATGCTAGTAAGACTCTAGACAATGCTCAAAGAAATTATGCTACTACTGAAAAAGAGCTTTTAGCAGTTGTATTTGCTTGTGATAAGTTCAGACCTTATATTGTTGATTCTAATGTAACTATTCCAACTGATCATGCTGCTATTAAATACCTTATGGAAAAGAAAGATGCTCAACCTAGACTTATTAGATGGGTTCTCTTGCTACAAGAATTTGATTTGCATATTGTTGATAGAAAGGGAGCTGAGAACCCCATTGCAGACAACTTGTCTAGGTTAGAGAATGTTCTTGACGACCCACTACCTATTAATGATAGCTTTCCTGATGAACAATTAAATGTTATAAGCACTTCTCGTAGTACTCTATCGTATGCTGATTATGCTAATTATATTGTTGCTAAGTTTATACCACCTAGCTTCACATACCAGCAAAAGAAAAAGTTTTTCTATGACTTGAGACATTACTTTTGGGATGACCCACATCTTTATAAAGAAGGAGTAGATGGTGTTATTAGACGTTGTGTACCTGAGCATGAACAGGAACAGATCCTACGCAAGTGTCATTCCGAGGCTTTTGGAGGACACCATGCTGGAGATAGAACTGCACATAATGTATTGCAATCTGGTTTTTATTGGCCTAATCTCTTCAAGGATGCCCGTAAGTTTGTCTTGTCTTGTGATGAATCTCAAAGAATTGGTAATATTAGTAGATGTCAAGAAATGCCTATGAATTATTCACTTGTTATTGAACCATTTGATGTTTGGGGCTTTGATTATATGGGACCTTTTCCTGCCTCTAATGTATACACACATATTTTAGTTGCTGTTGATTACGTTACTAAGTGGGTAGAAGCTATTCCAACTAGTAGTGCTGATCATAACACTTCTATTAAAATGCTTAAAGAAGTTATTTTTCCGAAGTTTGGAGTCCCTAGATATTTAATGACTGATGGTGGTTCACACTTTATTCATGGTGCTTTCCGTAAATTGCTTGCTAAATATGATGTTAATCATAGAATTGCATCTCCTTATCACTCTCAGTCTAGTGGTTAAGTAGAGTTGAGCAATAGAGAGCTCAAATTAATTTTGCAAAAGACTATTAATAGGTCTAGAAAGAATTGGTCCAAGAAACTTGATGATGCATTATGGGCTTATAGAACTGCATACAAAAATCCTATGGGTATGTCTCCATATAAAATGGTTTATGGAAAAGCATGTCACTTACCTCTCGAACTAGAACATAAGGCGTATTGGGCTATTAAAGAGCTCAATTATGATTTTAAACTTGCCGGTGAGAAGAGGTTATTTGATATTAGCTCACTTGATGAATGGAGAACCCAAAGCTTATGAAAATGCCAAGTTGTTTAAAGAAAAAGTTAAAAGATTGCATGAGAAAAGGATACAAAAGCGTGAGTTCAATGTAGGTGATTATGTATTGCTATACAACTCTCGTTTAAGATTTTTTGCAGGAAAACTTCTCTCTAAATGGGAAAGCCCCTACATTATCGAGGAGGTCTATCGTTCTGGTGCCATAAAAATCAACAACTTTGAAGGCACAAATCTGAAGGTGGTAAACGGTCAAAGAATCAAACATTATATCTCAGGTAATCCCATAAATGTTGAAACCAATATTATTGAAACCGTAACCCCGGAGGAATACATAAGGGACACTTTCCGGAACGTTTCAGACTCCAAAAAGGAATAGGTATGTGGTACGGTAAGTAAACCGACTCCAAAACAATTTTTAAGGCAACATTTCTCCGTTTTGGAATATTTAGAAAAATAGAAAAATAAGTAGCAGTCCGGGAAGGACACGAGGGTCCCACGAGGGTGGTGGGCGCGCCCTACCCCACTGGGCGCGCCCCTACCTCGTGAGCACCTCATGTGCCCTTCGGACTCCGTTTTCTTGCTCATTACGTATTTTGGTCGGAAAAATTCACTATATATTCTCCCGAAGGTTTTGACTCCCGTATCACGCAAATATCCTCTGTTCTTGTTTCGAGCTATTTTCTGTCAGGGTTTTCCAGGCTATGCATCATGTCGTCTCCCTCCTCCAACAACGGTGACAACGATGCTTGGCTAATGAAGATAGATCTGAAGAGGGAAGAACCCACGAGGGTCAACAAGGATGAAAGGATCAAGAAGGTCACGGAGGATCAAGCTCCGGCAGCAAAAGACATCCTTCAATTTAATCATTACCTTCTTACCCCAACTGAGATCAAAGATTTCAAGATGATTGAGTTAGCTCATATACAAAACAAGTATCTCACACAAGAAAATATTTTGTTGAAGGAGCATATTGTCGCACTCAAGGGCATTATTCGCAAGCTGGAGGACCTCTTACGCTCGATGTGCGATTATCCGTCACCTCCACCTTCTTCACCGACAAAGGAGATGAAAATGCGTTATATCGACTAGAGGGGGGGTGAATAGGCGATTTTTATGAAATTCTTCACTGAGGAATTTGCCGGTGAGGAAATTCCTTAGTGAAGAACTACTAGCAGCGGAATAAGTACTCAAAAGTAAACATAACAGAATACAAGCATAGTCATCATGATGAAATGAAGACAGGCATAGAGTACAGGAAGCGTAAGCACAGGATAACACAGGATGAAGACAAACAGACTTAAGAAATTGAAATGAGGAAATTGAGAAAGTCTTCAGTCAAAGTCTTCAAACACAGATATGAACAAGTACACAACTCAATTATGAGGAAATGAAAGAGTTGAGGAAATGGAACCAGTGAGCTTGGTGAAGACAATGATTTGGTAGACCAGTTCCAACTGCTGTCTCAGTTGTACGTCTGGTTGGAGCGGCTGAGTATTTAAACTCGAGGACACACAGTCCCGGACACCCAGTCCTGAACACGTAGCTCAGGACACCCAGTCCTCACCGTATTCTCCTTGAACTAAGGTCACACAGACCTCGTCCAATCACTCATGGTAAGTCTTTAGGTGACTTCCAAACCTTCACAAACTTGGTCACTCGGCGATCCACAATTCCTCTTGGATTCTCTAGACCATGACGCCTAACCGTCTAGAAGAAGCACAGTCTTCAAAGGTAACAAGCGTCGGATCCACGTAGGATCAATCTCTTCAGTGATGCTCAATCACTTGGGGTTTGTAGGTGTTTGGGTTTTGGGTTTTTCCTCACTTGATGATTTTCGCTCAAAGTCCTCGGAGGATGGGTTGCTCTCAAATGACAAGTGTCAGTTTCTCTCGGAGCATCCAACCAACTAGTGGTTGTAGGGGGCGGCTTTTTATAGCCTAGGGAGCAGCCCGACGTGATAAGACATAAATGCCCTTCAATGATATGACCATTAGGTGGATAGATATTTTGGGATAGCTAGCGCATAGCACAACAACGGTCGGAATTTTGAGTAGCAAAATCCTCAGGGCTGTCATGTTCCTCACTGTGTAGGCAATCCGCACTGGCGAATTCCTAACTCCTTAGTCAGGAAAAATTCCTCAGAGACCAGAAGAAATTCATCTCTGTCACTGAAGAAATTGACTGAACTATATGAGATTTCCAATGGCTTCACTCGAAGGGATTGGTAGGTGTAGGATTTTGAGTTGAGCATCACATGGAAATTTTTCCTTAGTATTTCCTCGACCCCCTTTAACAGTACGGTGTTTCCTATGACCCAAGAAAGAGAAAATGAAACTACGAAAACAAAAGTCTTCATGCTTCATGTTCCTCGAATGAATACCAAGTCTTCACGGTCACACCAATTTCTTCACTTTCAAAGTCTTCAGAGATCCAAAGTCTTCAGTCGAAGAACTTCATTTTTTGGGGTCGACTTTCTCTGTAAATATCAAACTCCTCATTGACTTATAAACCTGTGTACACTCACAAACGCATTAGTCCCTTAACCTATAAGTCTTCAATACACCAAAATCACTAAGGGGCACTAGATGCACTTACAATCTCCCCCTTTTTGGTGATTGATGACAATATAGGTTAAGTTGTCAACAGGGATAAACATATGGAGTGTAAATACTGATATTGAGGAATTTGATTGCAAGATATAGAAGAACTCCCCCTGAAGATGTGCATAGTGAGGAATTTGCTTTTGAAGCAATGCACACTTGAAGAGTTGAATCATGGAGATCTCCCCCTATATCTTGTAATTCATACACGCATTTGACATATAACAGAGAAGAATTTGAAATGCATGATGAAATATGGTGACTGATGTAATTTAACATGCGTGCATTAGCATATATGAGGAATAAGCATGCAGCAAAACATATCAAAAGTATCAGAGCACCATCAGGTTTAAGTTTACAACTCGATCCAATAAAGTCTCAGAAGAATGAGAGTTGTAACTTAACGAAAAAATGGCCATATAGAAAGACCCGCTTGAAGACTAACTCAATATTCTCCCCCTTTGTCATCAAATGACCAAAAGGATCGAATATGAGGACTAACGCCCCTGAAGAATATCAAGTTGATGAAGGAGCGCCAGCATTGTTGGGGTCGTTTGTCGTAGTAGGGCCTGCCGCAGTGGCGTCCAAGTCTTCATTTTCATTAGTGTCGCGCGATGAAGAATATGAGCTGGCCACCAGAGAAGGAACCTTGACCTTCTTGAATTTCTTCGGTGGAGGTGCAGACCAGTCAAAATCTTCATTGAGACCCATTTTCTTCAGATCTTCTTCACCATACAGATGTGACAGGATTGCCCAGGTGCGACCGAAGACTTGATGGAGGTAGTAATGGTTTTTCTTCACTGCATTGTGTGTGGCAGTCATGTTGTGAAGAAGTGAACCAAACGAACGCTTAACCCATTTGTGATTTCGATCCACCTTCTGGTGAAGACTAAGAAGAAGTTCACGGTCAGTCATCATGCGCGGAGCAGTGGCTTGAGGAGTGGACTTGGGTGCATTGGCAGAGTCATGTGTGGCAGAGTCATCATTGGTGGAATAAGATACAACTTTGCGAAACTGACCATCCAATGGACGAATGCCTTCATCTATTACAGCTGGTGCCTTGCCCTTTCCATCAACTGAGGAATATGTCTGCTTGAGGACTTCAATTGGGGGCAAGTAGTTGAGGTGATTCTGGAAATCAGCTTTGTAGTTGAGTGAAGACCTTGTCCTGAGGAATCTCATAATCCAAGGTGCATAAGGCTTCAGCTCAAACAGAGACAGTGCAACATTTGCCATAGTCCTCATGAAGAAATCGTGATAATTGACAGGAATGGCATGAACGATGTTGAATACCAGATTCTTCATGATGCCAACAATTTCCTCATCAGATGAGTCGTGGTCTTTGATAGGACTGATTGTCCTCGTAAGAATACGATAGACAGTTCTGGGCACGTACATCAATTCCTTCATGAGGAATTTGGTTCTTGGTGCTTGACCTGACTTCAAAGGTTTTATCAGCACCTGCATGTAATGATGTGTGGGCTCAGGTTCACTGTAGATGCAGCGAGCTTCTTCAAGGGGAGGACTGAGTGGTAGAGCACGAAGCAATTCAGAGGCTGGTGCAGTGTAGTGAGTGTTTTCAGACATCCAGTCCAGCACCCATGAATTCACATCTTCAGCATCTCCGGTGATGTGCATCGTTGCATAGAATTGAAGAATCAGTTCTTCATTCCAATCACAGATGTCAGAGCAAAAGTTTAGCAGTCCAGCATCATGAAGAACACTGAGGACTGGTGCGAAGCACGACAGAGATTCCATATCCACGTGAGGGATATGCTCATGGTAGAAGATTTTCTCCTTGTTGAACAACACTGAGGAATAGAATTTGGCTTGACTGGCAGTCCAGAAACGCCTCTTCCTAATGCGAGCAAAGTTATATGGGTTGTAATCTTCAAAGAATACGTGCTGTAGTGGGATGAGTTTCTTCAGAGCCCATTGGAACAGTTGGTGCAGGCGACTGAGGTATTTGCTGCAGCGGTGTGAACATTGGAGAGTTTGGATGTTGACTGTCCCAGAATTCATCACTGATTACGGGTGTGGAGCATCCAACATCCACATCTTCATCTTCCATTGCTTCAATGCCAGCCTCTTCAGCTGTGAACTGTGGCATGGGCGAGGAGATGACAGGTGTTGAAGGGATCGCATCCACTTCAATTTCTTCATCAATCTGCTCTGACGAAGCAGCAGAAGGAGTTTCTTCATCTGATCCGCTGGGGATCACATATTCTTCATCAAAAGGAACAAGGTCCTTTGATGGCCTGGTTGAGATGGGAACAACATCAATCAGATTAGCAAATGAACTTGTCATAGGCTTCATCTTCTTCGAAGCTGAAGAATCTGAAGTAGATGATGCTTTCCTTTTCTTCACTGCAGCACGCTCTGCAGCCTTGGTCTTCTTCACATCTGATGCAGATGGAAGGATTGGAGTTGAAGTTGGTGCAAGAGCAGCTGAGGAATCTGGTTGATTTTCTTCAGGCACAACTGATGCAGTTGCCCTGAGTTCTTCATTTTCTTCAGGCGCACCACTAGTGGGTGCCCTGGCAATTTCTTCAGCGGCTGGAATGCAGTCATCAGCCCTAGAACTCACATTTTCTTCAGCAGCCTGATTGTCATCAGCGGTGCTGGCATTTTCTTCAGTAGGATGAGCAGATGCTTCAGCCTGAGGAATTTCCTGTTGCGTTGGGGCTGCAATATTGGAAGTGAAGTTATCCGCAAGTTTCACAAAACGAACCTTGGCTCCAAGCCAATCAGCAGGATATGCGTCAAAGTCATCACTGAGTTTCTTGATCTCAGTCTGAATAGTGACAAGTTCTTCAGTTGTCATAGAGACAACGTTTTTCTTCAGATAGCGCTCTTTCTTGTACTACGCTTTCTTGATCTGCCTAGCCTTCTCAAATTTCCACTTTTCTTCTTGAATGAAGTGGGTCAGCATGTGACTTTGGCTAGGAGTCAACTTGAAGTCAGGCATGGGAGTGTTGGGGTCCTTGTGCCAAACATCAATGTAGTCAAGGATCAACTTGGGATCCAAAAGTAGTGGCACCCCTGTTCCTTTGGCTCTAGCGGCCCTGACTTGCCTGTCTCTGATGATTTCTGCAATTCATCATCATCAGCTTCGTCTTCTTCAAACGGCACTTGGAAAGCCACTTGTTTCTTCTAAGGACTTGGGCGAGGACCTCGTCCAGCAGTGGCCTTTGTCTTCAGCAGTGAGGGGCCAGCTGAGGAACTAGCCGAGACACCTGAGGTAATGGAGATGCCTACAGTCCTTTGGCACGAGGCGAGATGCACAGGTGCTGAGGATTTAGTTGGAACAGCTGAGGGCTTTGGCGGAGGAGCTGAGGACTTTGGAGGAACAGGAGCAACATGAGGAATTGGCCGTGAGGGCTTTGAGGATTCTGGCCATGAGGGCATTGCTGAGGAACTTGGCCTTGAGGGCATTGTTGGTGAAGCACTTGGCTTGCGCGCAGGCTTCTTTGACATAGCCTTCTTTGGCTTGACAGCAAAGGCCTCAGCAGAGGCAGCAGCAGCAGCAGAGTCTTCATTGAATTTCCTCACTTCTTCTTTGGCTTGCTTAGCCAACTTGGCTTGGCGCTTGGCCCATTCATCAGGATAGTCCTCACCGTGCTTGAGTCTGGTGGGATCAGTGATTTGGCTAGGTGCCAATGGAGGTCTTGGGCATGGAGGATTGAATGCGAATTTCTTCATGTACTTTGGAGTTACATAACTGTACTCCCTCCACTCTCTTTCCCATCTCCTTTCTATTTTTTGAATGCGCACCTTGCGCTCATTCTTGGTTTCCTCAGTAGGTGTGCAGTACCCAGCATATATTTCATAAGGGATCTCAAACGCTGTAGTGACCTCAAGCCTCTTTCCTCCCTTCTGTGGCTTCTTACCGTCAGCCATTTTCTTCAGTTGAGGAATTTGGACAATTGAATTCTCTGAAGAAGTATGCAACTTTTCTTCGAGGAACGCTGCAAATGAGTTAAGTTGATGAGAACCTAGTGATTCAGCAGCTGGCATGTGTACCTGTGAACAGAGTATAGTTGCGAGGAATTTGGAGAGGTCATATGCGTTCTCAAAGGGTTTTTCAAAAAGAAAAAGTTTGAGGAATTTGACCAGATGAGTCTTGAAGAATTTCACTAAGCGTTCTTTGTCTTAGGTTCCAGAGTTGTATAGATTGAAGATCCACACAATTGAGGAATCTTGAAGAAAAATGATGCTTAGAGAAACGAATCAAGAACAAATGACTTGTGAGGTGTTTAGTGTGTGAAGCTATGAAGAAAAACACCTTTGAAGATTTTGAAGATAATCATTCGAATCAATGAGGGAAGTAAAATTAACTTTTAATTACCCTGGACGAAGAACACGGCGAACTGGAGTGAGGAGATGTGAAGTTTGTCTATGCAGATCTTCCACGCCCTAACTTGGTAGAGGAAGACGGCTACGGCGGCGGCAGAGTGAATATTTCCACGGTCGGCGCAAGTACATCAGCGACGAGGTCGAGGCAGTGAAGCTCTTCCTCATCGGCAGCGATGAAGTAGCGGCGGCGCTAGGGTTTGAGAAGCTCGAGCTGGAGAGAGAGGTCGAGCGGAGTAAAAGACGTGAGGAAGGGACGGAGGGGTATTTATAGCCACGGTGAAAAACTGCTCGCCCGAAGAAATTGGATGAATGTGCCCCTGACCCTTCTCATTCGCTTGACATGTGTCACCCACGTACTGAGAGGTGGAGATCGTGTGTGATCGTGGGTGACTGGATAAGTATAACGTGGGATGCGGAGCGGTTTGAGCAGCAAAGCCGAAAATTTCGATAAGATAGGTTTTAAAGTTCCGTTCGCAATTTCTTCAGCTGACAAGGACACAGTGAAGATTTTGAACGAGTTTCAAATAGAACGCACATGAAGAATTTGTGAATAGATTGGGTTGAGTATAGCATAGAGGGGGAAGGGTCCGATCACATTCACTTAGCAGAAAAACCAACTTGAAGAATTAGCAATAAGTGAATGTTGTAGAGGACATAAACTTTTATATATATATATATATATATATATATATATATATATATATATATATATATATATATATAGCCAATGAAGAAAACGACGGAAGCAGTGAAGACAATGCAAAGTTGAAGAATAT
Organism: Triticum dicoccoides; assembly: GCF_002162155.2. Classification (NCBI taxonomy): domain Eukaryota; kingdom Viridiplantae; phylum Streptophyta; class Magnoliopsida; order Poales; family Poaceae; genus Triticum; species Triticum dicoccoides. The sequence continues at coordinate 624,500,280 of NC_041384.1, read as the reverse complement.
GAATAATTGAGGAATTTCAACTTTTGGTGGTGGCGTGACCCACCGTATAAGAATGATGATTTCAGACACCGCATACAATTATCATAGGGTTCTGAGAATCAAATTCTTCGTTAATTTCTTCACACTAAGAGTGTTGTTCTTCATTGAATTGAAGAAAAACGTTTCTTCATGTGTTGCACATCTAAGTCATCAATTTTGCATAAGTGTTAGGATGAGTGTCCTTTTCAAAGAACATTCAAAGGTTCTAGGATATTTAGCTCACACTACAACTTGCTAAATCTCTTCTCATCCAAGGGCTTTGTGAAGATATCGGCTAGCTGTTCTTCAGTCTTCACATGCTCAATAGAAATGTCGCCCTTCAACACATGATCACGAAGAAAATGATGACGAATCTGAATGTGCTTTGTCTTCGAGTGCTGAACTGGGTTGTGAGCAATCTTGATGGCACTCTCATTGTCATACAAGAGAGGCACATTCTTCATGTTGACGCCATAGTCCTTGAGAGTTTGCTTCATCCATAGCAATTGAGCATAGCAAGAACCAGCGGCAATGTACTCAGCTTTGGCAGTAGATAGTGATACGCAGTTCTGTTTCTTCGAGGACCAACAGACCAAAGATTGTCCGAGGAAATGGCATGTACCAGATGTTGACTTGTAGTCCACATGATCACCAGCATAGTCAGAGTCAGAATATCCAACGAGATCAAAAGCCGAGCCCTTGGGGTACCACAATCCAAGTGTTGGTGTGTGAGCTAGATATCGAAGAATATGCTTCACAACCTTATGGTGTGATTCCTTCGGTGTAGCTTGAAAGCGGGCACACATGCAAACACTAAGCATTATATCTGGCCTAGATGCACATAGGTACAATAAAGAACCAATCATGGAGCGGTATACCTTATGATCGAAGTCAATACCATTTTCATCAGTGCACAGATGGCCATTTGTGGGCAGAGGAATTTTGACGCCTTTGCAATCTTGCATGCTGAATTTCCTCAGTACATCATTGAGGTATTTCTCCTGAGATATGAATATGCCATTGAGTTGTTGACGAATTTGAAGACCTAAGAAGAATTTCAACTCTCCCATCATAGACATTTGATATTCTTCACTCATCATATAGGAAAATTCATCACTATAACGTTGGTCAGTACAGCCAAAGATAATATCATCAACATATATTTGGCACACAAACAATTCACCATCATAAGATTGACTGGAAAGAGTAGGGTCGAGTGAACCGGGTTTGAAGCCTTTCGTCATGAGGAATTCTTTCAAAGTATCATACCACGCCCATGGGGCCTGCTTGAGGCCATAGAGGGCCTTGTTGAGTCTGAAGACTTTGTCAGGATTCTTTGGATCTTCAAAACCTGGGGGTTGAGCAACATATACTTCTTCCTCAAGCTTACCATTGAGGAATGCACTTTTCACATCCATTTGATATAAAGTGATATCATGATGGTTAGCATAAGCAAGTAATATGCGAATAGCCTCAAGCCTAGCAACAGGTGCAAAAGTTTCATCGAAATCAATTCCTTCTACCTGTGTGTAGCCTTGAGCTACAAGCCGTGCCTTATTCCTCACCACAAGGCCATTTTCATCTTGCTTGTTGCGGTAGATCCACTTTGTCCGATGATATTGTGCTTCCGAGGATCTGGACATTTGACCAGTTCCCAGACATTGTTGAGCTTGAACTGATGTAATTCTTCTTGCATGGCCTGAATCCACTCAGGCTCCAAAAATGCTTCATCTACCTTAGTGGGCTCTGTAATAGAGACAAAAGCATAGTGTCCATAAAAGTTAGACAAATGTGAAGCTTTTGAGCGTGTGAGAGGACCTGGCGCTTTGATGTCATTGATGATCTTTTCAACTTGCACTTCTTTTGCAATGCGAGGATGAGCTGGTTGCCGTTGAAGAATTTGATCAGCGTTTTCTTCAGCACCATTTTCTTTAGCATTTTCTTCAGGTGCATTAGCTCGACGTTCTTCATGTTCTGGAATGAATTCTTCAGCAGATTCTTCAGTAGGAATGACATCCTCAGTAGCCTTGAACTTGATAGTTTCCTCAGGTGCTGGTTCATCTATCACAGTAGGTAGGTGCTCTCTTTGCGAGCCATGAGTTTCATCAAACCGCACATCTACAGTTTCAACAACCTTGTGAAGAACGTTATTGAAGACTTTGTAGGTGTGCGAGTCCTTTCCGTAACCAAGCATAAAACCTCCATGTGCTTTCGGTGCAAATTTTGAGTTTCGATGAGGATCTCTAATCCAACATTTAGCACCGAAGACTTTGAAATAACTTACATTGGGTTTCTTGTCAGTGAGGAGTTCATAGGCAGTCTTCTTGAAGAATTTGTGAAGATATACTCTGTTGATGATGTGGCACGCGGTATCAATTGCCTCAGTCCAGAATCGACGAGGCATTTTGTATTCATCAAGCATAGTGCGAGCCATCTCAGCAGGAGTCATGTTGTTACGCTCCACTACGCCGTTCTGCTGAGGAGTATAAGGAGCAAATAACTCATGAGTAATACCAAGTTCATCAAGATAGTCATCGAGACCAGAATTCTTGAACTCAGTGCCATTGTCACTTCTGATGTGCTTGATCTTCACACCAAAGTTGGTTGAAGCCCTCGAGGAAAATCGTTTGAAGACTTCCTGCACTTCATGTTTGTAAGTAACAAGGTGTACCCATGTGTAACGAGAATAATCATCAACAATAACAAAGCCATATTGAGATGCTTCATATGAAATAGCAGAATAATGATCAGGACCAAAGAGATCCATGTGAAGCAATTCAAATGGGCGAGTGGTGGTGATGATAGTCTTCGCTGGATGCTTGGCCTTCGTCATTTTCCCAGCTTCACAGGCTCCGCATAGGTGATCCTTGAGGAATTTGACATTCTCGATGCCAATGACATGCTTCTTCTTCGCAAGCGTGTGCAAATTCCTCATGCCTGCATGACTAAGTCGTCGATGCCAGAGCCAACCTTCTGAAGCTTTTGCAAGTTAGCACACGTCTGGTTGTGGTCCTGTAGAGAAATCAACAATATACAGGTCTCCTCTCCTAGAGCCTTCGAATACTTCGGAATTGTCAGCTTCCATAACCACAACACAACGATACTTGCCAAAGACAACAACCATATCAAGATCACAAAGCATTGAGACAGACATAAGGTTGTATCCTAAGGACTCAACAAGCATGACATTGTCCATGTGTCGATCCTTTGTGATCGCAACCTTACCTAGACCCAATACCTGACTTTTGCCTTTTTCAGCAAAGATGATATGCTTCAGATGCGGCGGAGATAATGGAGAATCCATCAATAGATTCTTGTCACCAGTCATGTGGTTTGTACATCCACTATCGAGGACCCACTCAGTGGCTTTCGGTTGATCATCCTGCAGATGAATTAGTGCAGCTTACGAACTCATATACTTCATCAGTGAAGAATATGACATCAATTCCTCAGATCAATTTCATCAAGCAAAAGAACAGATAAAACAATATGAGGACGTGAGAAATGAAAGCTCATTTCTTCATGATTAGCCTGCGTCCTATCAGGCATGCTCAGGTCTCCAGCAAATTCTTCAGACGATTACGTACGTCTGGAGACCTGACCCTGCAGAAGAGATTCGTTCTTTTTCTTCACCACCCACATCTGAAGGGGTGGCAAAGAGTTCATCATTCTGCGAGCTCCATACGAGAAGGATGGCATATAAGACAGTCCATTTCGTTTCACATAAGAGGGGTTAGAATAAGCATAAGAGTAAGCAGAGAAATTCTTCGAGGACTTATGGACATAATAATTTGAAGAATAATGCAAATATCCATAATCCTTAGATATTCCTTTTGAAACAGACGGGTTAGTACGATGATGTTCATATGAGGACTTTGATCCTTTTGAGGAATATGATCCATGTGAGGAGTTTGGTCCATATGAGGACTTGGATCCATATGAAGGATTTGGTCCATATGAAGAATTTGATCTGGGGTTCCTATTCTTCACAGGTGGCGTCATGATGACATTCACCTGAAGATTTTCGAGGCATCTTTTGGGAACCCAGATTTTCTTCATTGGGGGACCGTTCCTGCAGTTAGTGCCAACATATTTAGCAAATACTTCACCATTCTGATTTTTGAACAGTTCGTAGTTGGAGTCAAATGACTCATCATCAGAATGAGGAGATTCACATGCATATCCTGATAGGTTAGATGGATCAACTGGAGGTCCCTTTGCAGCAACCCATGTAGTTTTGGGGTACTGCTCAGGCTTCCAATATGTACCATCAGCATTGAGTTTCCTCTCAAAAGCAATACCCTCTTTCCTAGGGTTCCTGTTGAGGATCTGCTTTTTAAGCACATCACAAAGAGTTTGATGCCCTTTGAGGCTTTTGTACATGCCTGTCATGTACAATTCCTTCAACCCTGCATCATCAGTGATACTAGCAATGTCCTTAGATGAGGAATTAGTGATAGCAGAGGCCTGTGAAGAATTTGAAACATTAGCAGCATTTGAACATTCAGGTGAAGAATTAGTAGATTCACGTTCAATGCACTTCAAGCATGGAGGAACAAATTCTTCCTGAGAAGTGCTGATATGTTGAGCAAGTAATGAATCGCGCTCCTTCTGAAGATCTTCATAACTCACTCTTAGCTTTTCAAGATCTTGGTTTCTTTGAAGAAATTCATAAGAAAGCTTCTCATGATCGGATAAGAGAGTGTTATGATGACTTTGAAGATTGTCAAACCTAGTCTGAAATCTCTGAAGATTTTCAGTCAAGGCTTTAGTGCGATCCATTTCTTCACCCAACATATCATCACTTTTGTCTAGCATGTTTTGAACCTTTTCTAAAGCCCTTTGTTGTTTTACAGCAATCTTAGCAAGTTTAGAATAGCTGGGCTTAAGATTTTCACCAGATTCATTCTCACTTGATTCAGATGAGGTATATTTGAGTACCTTGGCACCCTTTGCCATGAAGCAATAGGTGGGAGCGTAGTCATCATCCCCTTCATCAGCTTTGTTGGTGAGGTTATTTTCTTCAGTGTTGAAGATAGACTTGCTGACGAATGCAGTAGCGAGAGCTAGGCTCGCCACTCCTGATTCGGACTCCTCAGATGACTCCTCTTCCTCATTTTCTTCAGATTCAGCCTCAGAGTCCATTTCCTTGCCAATGAATGCCCTGGCCTTCTTGGAGCTGCTCTTCTTGTGATATGAAGTCCTTGAGGATTTTGATGATGAGGATTTTGTGGATTTCTTCTTTTTCTTCGCATCATCAGAACTTTAATCCTTGTATTTCTTCTTCTTTGATTCCTTTTCCCATTGAGGACAATCTTGAATGTAATGTCCAGGATTCTTGCATTTGTGGCAGAGCCTCCTCTTGTAGTCACTGGATGAGGAATCACTACTACTTGAGGGTCTTCCAAGGCGACCACGTCTAGAGAAATTTTGGAACTTCTTCATAAGCAGAGCCAGATCATGGCTTAGTTCTTCAGGATCACCAAGGCTGCTACCAGAGTCTTCATCTTCGGACTCAGATACTGCCTTGGCCTTTAGTGCACGTGTTCTGCCATAGCTTGAACCATACAGATCTCTCTTTTCAGCAAGTTGGAACTCATGAGTATTTAGCCTTTCGAGAATATCAGCGGGATCAAGTGACTTGTAATGAGCATGTTCTTGTATCATCAATGCCAGAGTGTCAAATGAGGAATGAAGCGATCTCAGCAATTTCTTCACCACCTCATGGTCGGTGATGTCAGTGGCACCAAGTGCTTGAAGCTCATTTGAGATGTCAGTGAGGCGATCAAAGGTTTGTTGAACATTTTCATTGTCGAGTCTTTTGAAGCGGTTGAAGAGATTGCGAAGAACATCAACTCGAGAGTAACGCTGAGTTGAGACTCCGTCATTCACTTTGGACAACCTGTCCCAGATAAGCTTCGCTGTCTCCAAAGCACTCACTCTGCTATACTGTCCTTTGCTCAGATGAACACATATGATATTCTTCGCTTGAGAGTCGAGTTGCTTGAATCTCTTCACATCAGCAGCATTCAGAGAAGGTGTGACTGAGGGAAGACCATTTTCCACAACATACCAGAGATCGTTATCAATTGCTTCAAGATGCATTCGCATCTTATTCTTCCAGTAGGGGTAGTCCATCCCATCGAAGGTAGGACACCCAACAGAGACCTTGATCATACCTGCGGTCGACATAACTAAAACTCCAGGCGGTTAAACCAAAATCACACAGAACAAGGGAGTGCCTTGCTCTGATACTAATTGAAAGTGCGTTATATCGACTAGAGGGGGGTGAATAGGCGATTTTTATGAAATTCTTCACTGAGGAATTTGCCGTTGAGGAAATTGCTTCGCGAAGAACTAGTAGCAATGGAATAAGTACTCAAAAGTAAACATAATAGAATACAAGCATAGTCATCATGATGAAACGAAGACAGGCACAGAGTACAAGAAGCGTAAGCACATGATAACATAGGATGAAGACAAACAGACTGAAGAAATTGAACTGAGGAAATTGAGAAAGTCTTCAGTCAAAGTCTTCAGACACAGATATGAACAAGTACGCAACTCAATTATGAGGAAATGAAAGAGTTGAGGAAATGGAACCAGTGAGCTTGGTGAAGACAATGATTTGGTAGACCAGTTCCAACTGTTGTCTCAGTTGTACGTTTGGTTGGAGCGGCTGAGTATTTAAACTCGAGGACACACAGTCCCGGACACCCAGTCCTGAACACACAGCTCAGGACACCCGATCCTCACTGTATTCTCCTTGAACTAAGGTCACACATAACTCGTCCAATCACTCGTGGTAAGTCTTCAGGTGACTTCCAAACCTTCACAAACTTGGTCACTCGGTGATCCACAATTCCTCTTGGATGCTCTAGACCATGACGCCTAACCGTCTGGAAGAAGCACAATGTTCAAAGGTAACAAGCGTCGGATCCACGCAGGATCAATCTCTTCAGTGATGCTCAATCACTTGGGGTTTGTAGGTGTTTCGGTTTTGGGCTTTTCCTCACTTGATGATTTTCGCTCAAAGTCCTCGGAGGATGGGTTGCTCTCAAATGACAAGTGTTAGTTTCTCTCGGATCAGCCTACCAACTAGTGGTTGTAGGGGGCGGCTATTTATAGCCTAGGGAGCAGCCCGACATGATAAGACATAAATGCACTTCAATGATATGACCGTTAGGTGGATAGATATTTTGGGACAGCTGGCACATAGCACAGCAACAGTCGGAATTTTGAGAAGCAAAATCCTTAGGGATGTCATGTTCCTCATTGTGTAGGCAATCCGCACTGGCGAATTCCTAACTCCTCAGTTAGGACAAATTCCTCAGAGACCAGAAGAACTTCGTCTCTGTCACTGAAGAAATTGACTGAACTGTATGAGATTTCCAATGGCTCACTCGAAGGGATTGGTAGGTGTAGGATTTTGAGTTGAGCATCACATGGAAATTTTTCCTTAGTATTTCCTCGACCCCCTTTAACAGTACAGTGTTTCCTATGACTCAAGAAAGAGAAAATGAAACTACAAAAATAAAAGTCTTCATGCTTCATGTTCCTCGAATGAATACCAAGTCTTCACGGTCACACCAATTTCTTCACTTTCAAAGTCTTCAAAAAGTCTTTAGAGATCCAAAATCTTTAGACGAAGAACTTCATTTTTAGGGGTCAACTTTCTCTGTAAATATCAAACTTCTCATAGACTTATAAACCTGTGTACACTCACAAACGCATTAGTCCCTTAACCTATAAGTCTTCAGTACACCAAAATCACTAAGGGGCACTAGATGCACTTACAGGAGATATAATCACATGAGTATGGGCACTCCCCTTGGCAACCGCCAAGCTTGGGGGAGGTGCCCCGGTATCGTATCACAATCACAACTCCTATCTCTACCGTTTTTTCTTAGTTCGATCCTATTAGTAGTATCTTGATCTAGTAGAATAAAGTTTATGGCATGATCTAGTTTTGAGTTTTGCTTTATGATCTTTCTTTCTAATCAAGTCCGTGAGCTATATATAATAAAGATTAGTGTTGAGTCAAGGGCTTGATTATTTCCCCATGATATTGGGTGAATAACAGAAAAGAGAAAAAGAATAAAAAGAAACAAAGAGTTCATATTGATCTTATTGAGAGTAACGACTTCACATAGAAAGAGTATGATGATTAAAAGTTGTTGGGAGTTGGCAGACATAGCTTTGGTCATCGTTGCAATTAATAGGAAGTAATAAGGAAAGCGAGGTTTCACATATAGATATATTATCATTGACATCTTTTATGATTGGGTGCACTCATTAAATTATGACATGCTAAAGAGTTGGTGTTGGACAAGGAAGACAACGTAATGAGTTATGTCTTTCTTATATCTGAGATAAAGTATGTTGTCATGGATCCTCTAACTTGTTGAGCTTGCCTTTCCCCCTCATGCTAGCCAAATTCTCAGCACCAAGTAGAAATACTACTTGTGCTTCCAAATACCCTTAAACCAGTTTTGCCATGAGAGTCCACCATATCTACCTATGGATTGAGTAAGATCCTTCAAGTAAGTTGTCATCGGTGCAAAGCAATAAAAAATGCTCTAAATATGTATGATTGATTGGTGTGGGAGAAATAAGCTTTATACGGTCTTGTGATGTGGAAGTAATAAAAGTGACGAACTACATAATAAAGGTTCATATCACAAGGGGCAATATAAAGTGACGTTCTTTCGCATTGAGATTTTGTGCATCCAACCATAAAAGCGCATGGCAACCTTTGCTTCCCTCTGCGAAGGGCCTATCCTTTATCATTATCTTCTACCTTATGCAAGAGTCATGGTGATCATCACCTTTTCTTTTTCATTTTATCCTTTGGCAAGCTCAGCATGTTGGAAAGAACAAGATATATATATATATATCTAATTGGATGTAGGGGAGCATGAACCATTATTGTTGACATTACCCTTGAGGTAAAAGGTTGTGGGGCAAAACTATAAGCCCCTATCTTTCTCTGTGTCCGATTAAAACTCCGTAACCACAAGTATTACGTGAGTGTTAGCAATTATGGAGGACTAAATGATAGTTGAGTATGTGGACTTGCTTTTTCGCTCTGACATAGACTCTTTCCGATGTTATGATAAATTGCAATTGCTTCAATGACTGAGATTATAGTTTGTCGGAGCCCAACAAGGTTTATGATTTATACTTTTGCATTGTGAATAGATCATCACTTGAACATATGTAATCATATGACAAAATCTATATATGTTGCTGTTATGAGAATAATCACGATGCCTTCATGTCCATATTTTATTTTTATCGACGCCTCTACCTCTAAACATGAGGACATATTTATTGTTATCGGCTTTTCCCTTGAGGACAAGCAAGGTCTAAGCTTGGGGGAGTAGATACATCCATTTTGCATCATGTTTTATATCGATATTTATTGCATTATGGATTGTTATTTCACTTTATGTCACAATACTTATGGCTATTCTCTCTTATTTTACAAGGTTTACATAAGGAGGGAGAATGCCGGCAGCTGGAATTCTGGGCTGGAAAAGGAGCAAATATTAGAGACCTATTCTACGCAACTCCAAAAGTCCTGAAACTCCACGGAACCTCTTAAAATAAATAAAGAAAAATCCTTGCCAAAGATGAAGGCCAGGGGGCCCACACCCTGCTCACGAGGGTGGGGGGCACGCCCCCCTAGGGCGCGTCCCCTACCTCGTGGGGCCCCTGGTGGCTCTCCCCGTCCATCTTCTCCTATATGAAGTATTTCGATGAGAAAAAAATCAAAAGGAACTTTTTGGGACGAGACTCCACCGCCACGAGGCGGAACCTTGGCGGAACCAATCTTGAGCTCCGGCAGAGCTGTTCTGCCGTGGATACTTCCCTCCGGGAGGGGGAAATCATCACCATCTTCATCACCAAGGCTCCTCTCATAGGGAGAGGGCAATCTCCATCAACATCTTCACTAGCACCATCTCATCTCCAAACCCTAGTTCATCTCTTGTATCCAATTCTTGTCTCAAAGTCCGGGATTGGTGCTAGTAGGTTGCTAGTAGTTGATCACTCCTTGTAGTTGATGCTAGTTGGTTTATTTGGTGGAAGATTATATGTTCAGATCCTATATGCATATTATTACCCCTCTTATTATGAACATGAATATGCTTTGTGAGTAATTACGTTTGTTCCCGAGGACAAGGGAGAAGTCTTGCTATTAGTAGTCATGTGAATTTGGTATTCGTTTGATATTTTGATAAGATGTATGTTGTCTAGCCTCTAGTGGTGTTATGTGAACGTCGACTACATAACACTTCACCATTATTTGGGCCTAGAGGAAGGCTTTGGGAAGTTGTAAGTAGATGATGGGTTGCTAGAGTGACAGAAGCTTAAACCCTAGTTTATGCGTTGCTTCGTAAGGGGCTGATTTGGATCCACATGTTTCGTGCTATGGTTAGGTTTACCTTGATACTTTTGTTGTAGTTGCGGATGCTTGCAATAGAGGTTAATCATAAGTGGGATGCTTGTTCAAGTAAGAACAGCACCCAAGCACCAGTCCACCCACATATCAAATTATCAAAGTATCAAACGTGAATCATATGAACGTGATGAAAACTAGCTTGACGATATTCCCATGTGTCCTCGGGAGCGCTTTTCCTATTATAAGAGTTTGTTCCAGCTTGTCCTTTGCTATAAAAAGGATTGGGCCACCTTGCTGCACTTTATTTACTTTTGTTACTTGTTGCTCGTTACAATTTATCTTATCACAAAACTATCTGTTACCACTTATTTCAGTACTTGCAGAGAATACCTTGCTGAAAACCGCTTATCATTTCCTTCTGCTCCTCGTTGGGTTCGACACTCTTACTTATTGAAAGGACTACGGTAGATCCCATATACTTGTGGGTCATCAAGAACCCCGTTGTAGACAACTTGTCTAGGTTAGAAAATGTGCTTGATGAGCCACTACCTATTGATGATAGCTTCCCTGATGAGCAATTAAGTGTCATAAATGCTTCTCATACCGCTCCATGGTATGCTGATTATGCTAATTACATTGTTGCTAAGTTTATACCACCTAGTTTCACATACCAGCAAAAGAAAAAGTTCTTCTATGATTTCAGGCATTACTTTTGGGATGACCCACATCTTTATAAAGAAGGAGTAGATGGTGTTATTAGATGTTGTGTACCTGAGCATGAACAGGAACATATCCTACGCAAGTGTCACTGCGAAGCTTATGGAGGACACCATGGTGGAGATAGAACTGCACATAAGGTACATCAATCTTGTTTTTATTGGCCTTCCGTAAAATGCTTGCTAAATATGTCTAAATATGATGTTAATCATAGAATTGCATCTCCTTATCACCCTCAATCTAGTAGTCAAGTAGAATTGAGTAATAGAAAACTCAAATTAATTTTGCAAAAGACTGTTAATAGGTCTAGAAAGAATTGGTCCAAGAAACTTGATGATGCATTATGGGCCTATAGAACTGCATATAAAAATCCTATGGGTATGTCTTCGTATAAAATGGTCTATGGAAAAGCATGTCACTTGCCTCTCGAACTAGAACACAAGGCTTATTGGGCAATTAAAGAACTTAATTAATATTTTAAACTTGTCGGTGAGAAGAGGTTATTTGATATTAGCTCACTTGATGAATGGAGAACCCAAGCCTACGAAAATGCCAAGTTGTTTAAAGAAAAAAGTTAAAAGATGGCATGATAAAAGGATACAAAAGCGTGAGTTTAATGTAGGTGATTATGTATTGCTATACAACTCTCATTTAAGGTTTTTTGCTGGAAAACTTCTCTCTAAATGGGAAGGTCCTTACATTATCGAGGAGGTCTACCGTTCAGGTGCCATAAAAATCAACAACTTCGAAGGCACCAATCCGAAGGTGGTGAACGGTCAAAGAATCAAACAGTATATCTCAGGTAATACCGTAAATGTTGAAACCAATGTTATTGAAACCGTAACCCCGGAGGAATACATAAGGGACACTTTTCGGAACGTTTCAGACTCCGAAAAGGAATATGTATGTGGTACGGTAAGTAAACCGACTCCAAAACAGTTTTTAAGGCAATATTTCTCCGTTTTGGAATATTTAGAAAAATAGGAAAATAAGCAGCAGTCCGGAAAGGACACGAGGGCTCCACGAGGGTGGAGGGCGCGCCCTACCCTACTGGGCGCGCCCCTACCTTGTGGGCACCTCGTGTGCTCTCCGGACTCCATTTTCATACACGACATGTATTTTGGTCGGTAAAAATTCATTATGTAATCTCCCGTGGGTTTTGACTCCCGTATCACGCAAAAATCTCCTCTCTTTGTTTTGAGCTGTTTTTCTGACAGATCTAGGTTATCATGCCGTCTCCAAGTGCCACCAAGGACAAGTTCTTCGAGAAGGTCATCAACCCTTACCTCGCGAAGGTGCAGCGACACCCTCAAACCATTGAGATGCGTGATGGGTTGCTGCACATCCGTGATGCTAAGGGACCAAAGGGGACCGAAAGCATGGAGACGAGGCTTGAAGAAATGGAGCAACAAGTTTTCAAGTGTCAGGGGATGGTGGAGGGTGGACTCAACTCCAACTACGTGATGATCACAGAATTCACCAACAAACACAAGCTGGATGCCGACAACATCGGGGAGACCATCTTCAAGCTTCACGAGAAAATCGAGCACCTTCAAGCTCAAATCTATGACCTGCAAAACCAAAACTATGAGTATGAATATAGATTCAAAAGGATGAGTTTGGCTGTAGATTTGAGTATCCCGGAGACTCGGTCATCCTTCTATGATGGTGAGCCTATGCCTTGGAAGGAGGACGACAAGCCTACGCCATCAACAAAATCACCACCGTCTCCACCAATGTAAGTGCATCTAGTGCCCCTTAGTGATTTTGGTGTATTGAATACTTATAGGTTAAGGGACTAATGCATTTGTGAGGTCACACAGATCTATAAGTCTATGAGGAGTTTGATATTTATAGAGAAAGTCAACCGCTAAAACTAAAGTTCTTCGACTGAAGACTTTGGATTTTTGAAGACTTTCTGAAGACTTTGAAAGTGAAGAAATTGGTGTGACCTTGAAGACTTGGGATTCATTCGAGGAACATGAAGCGTGAAGACTTTTGTTTTCGTAGTTTCTTTTTCTCTTTCTTGAGTCATAGGAAACACCGTACTATTAAAGGGGGTAGAGGAAATACTAAGGAAAAATTTCCATGTGATGCTCAACTCAAAATCCTACACCTACCAATACCTTCGAGTGAAGCCATTGGAAATCTCATACAGTCCAGTCATATTCTTCAGTGACAGAGACGAAGTTCTTCTGGTCTCTGAGGAATTTGTTCTGACTGAGGAGTTAGGAATTCGCCAGTGCAGATTACCTACACAGTGAGGAACATGATAGCCCTGAGGATTTTGCTACTCAAAATTCCGACCATTGCTGTGCTATGAGCCAGCTGTCCCAAAATATCTATCCACCTAACGGTCATATCATTGAAGGGCATTTATGTCTTATCATGCCGGGCTGCTCCCTAGGCTATAAATAGCCGCCCCCTACAACCACTAGCTGGTTGGCTTCTCCAAGAGAAACTGACACTTGTCATTTGAGAGCAATCCATCCTCCGAGGACTTTGAGCAAAAATCATCAAGTGAGGAAAACCCAAACCCAAACACCTAAAAACCCCAAGTGATTGAGCATCGCTGAAGAGATTGATCCTGCATGGATCCGATGCTTGTTACCTTTAAAGACTGTGCTTCTTCCAGACGGTTAGGCGTCATGGTCTAGAGCATCCAAGAGGAATTGTGGATCATCGAGTGACCAAGTTTGTGAAGGTTCGGAAGTCACCTGAAGACTTACCACGAGTGATTGAGCGAGGTCTGTGTGACCTTAGCTCAAGGCGAATACGGTGAGGACTGAGTGTCCTGAGCTGCGTGTTCAGGACTGAATGTCTGGGACTGTGTGTCCTCAGGTTTAAATACCTAGCCGCCCTAACCAGATGTACAACTGAGACAACAGTTGGAACTGGTCTACCAAATCATTGTCTTCACCAAACTTACTGGTTCTATTTCCTCAACTCTTTCATTTCCTCATAACTGTGTTGTGTGCTTGTTCATATCTGTGCTTGAAGACTTTGACTGAAGATTTTCTCAATTTCCTCAGTTCAATTTCTTCAGTCTGTTTGGCTTCATCCTATGCTATCATGTGCTTACACTTTCTGTACTCTGTGCCTGTCTTCATTTCATCATGATGACTATGCTTGTGTTCTGTTATGTTTACTTTTGAGTACTTATTCTGCTGCTAGTAGGTCTTCGCTAAGGAATTTCCTCACCTGAAAATTCCTAAGTGAAGAATTCATAAAAATCGCCTATTCACCCCCCTCTAGTCGATATAACGCACTTTCAATTGGTATCAGAGCGAGGTACTCCCTTGTTTTGTGTGATTTTAGTTTAATCGCCTGGAGTTTTAGTTATGTCGACCGCAGGTATGATCAAGGTCTCTGCTGGGTGTCCTACCTTCGATGGGACAGACTACCCCTACTGGAAGAATAAGATGCGAATACATCTTGAAGCAATTGATAATGATCTCTGGTATATTGTGGAAAATGGTGTTCCCTCAGTCACACCTTCTCTGAATGTTGCTGATGTGAAGAGATTCAAGCAACTCGATTCTCAAGTGAAGAATATCATATGTGGCCATCTGAGCAAAGGACAATATGGAAGAGTGAGTGCTTTGGAAACTGCTAAGCTTATCTGGGAGAGAATGTCCAGAGTGAATGAACGAGTCTCAACACAGCGGGACTCTCAAGTTGATGTTCTTCGCAATCTCTTCAACTGCTTCAAAAGACTCGACAATGAAAATGTTCAACAAACCTTCGATGGCCTCACTGACATCTCAAATGAGCTTCAAGCACTTGGTGCCACTGACATCACCGACCATGAGGTGGTGAAGAAATTGCTGAGATCGCTTGATTCCTCATTTGACACTCTGGCATTGATAATACAAGAATGTGCTGATTACAAGTCACTTGATCCCGCTGATATTCTCGAGAGGCTAAATACTCATGAGTTCCAACTTGCTGAAAAAAGAGATCTCTATGGTTCGAGCTATGGTAGATCACGTGCACTGAAGGCCAAGGCAGTATCTGAGTCCGAAGATGAAGACTCTGGTAGCAGCCTTGGTGATCCTGAAGAACTAAGCCATGAGCTAGCACTGCTCGTGAAGAAGTTCCAAAAGTTCTCAAGACGTGGTCGCTTTGGAAGACCCTCAAGGAGCAATGATTCCTCATCCAATGACTACAAGAGGAGGCTCTGTCACAAATGCAAGAAACCTGGACATTACATTCAAGATTGTCCTCAGTGGGAAAAGGAATCAAAGAAGAAGAAATACAAGGATTATAGTTCTGATGATGCAAAGAAAAAGAAGAAATCCACAAAATCTTCATCATCAAAATCCTCAAAGTCTTCATCTCACAAGAAGAGCAGCTCCAAAAAGCCTCGGGCATTCATTGGCAAGGAAATGGACTCTGAGGCTGAATTTGATGAAAATGAGGAAGAGGAGGGATATGAGGAATCCGAATCCGGTGTGGCAAGCCTAGCCCTCGCTACTGCATTTGTCAGCAAGTCTATCTTCAACTCTGAAGAAAATGACCTCACCAACAAGGCTGATGAAGGCAATGATGACTACGCTCCCACCTATTGCTTCATGGCAAAGGGTGCCAAGGTACTCAAATACACCTCCTCTGAATCAAGTGAGAATGAATCTGATGAAAACCTCAAGCCCGACTATTCTAAACTTGCTAAGATTGCTGTAAAACAACAAAGGGATTTTGAAAAGGTTCAAAACATGCTAGACAAAAGTGATGATGTGTTGGGTGAAGAAATGGATCGCACTAAAGCCTTGACTGAAAATCTTCAGAGACTTCAGACCAGGTTTGACAACCTTCAAGGTCATGATAACACTCTCTTATCTGATCATGAGAAGCTTTCTTATGAATTTCTTCAAAGAAAGCAAGATCTTGAGAAGCTAAGAGTGAGTTATGAAGATCTTCAAATGGAGCGCGATTCATTACTTGCTCAACAAATTAGTGCTTCTCAGGAAGAATTTGTTCCTCCTTGTTTGAAATGCATTTAACGTGAATCTGCTAATTGTTCACCTGAATGTTCAAATGCTGCAAATGTTACAAATTCTTCACATGCCTCTGCTATCACAAATTCCTCATCTGAGGACACTGCTAGTATCACTGACGATGCAGGGCTGAAGGAATTGTACATGACAGGCATGTACAAAAGCCTCAAAGGGCATCAGACTCTTTGTGATGTGCTTAAAAAGCAGATCCTCAACAGGAACCCTAGGAAATAGGGTATTGCCTTTGAGAGGAAACTCAATGCTGATGGTACATATTGGAAGCCTGAGCAGTACCCCAAAACTACATGGGTTGCTGCAAAGGGACCTCCAGTTGATCCATCTAACTTATCTGGATTTGCATGTGAATCTCCTCGTTTTGACGATGAGTCATTTGACTCCAACTATAAACTGTTCAAAAGTGAAAATGGTGAAGTATTTGCTAGATATGTTGGCACTAACTGCAGGAACGGTCCCCTTATGAAGAAAATCCGGGTTCCCAAAAGGTGCCTTGAAAGTCTTCAGGTGAATGTCCTCAGGACACCACCTATGAAGAATAGGAACCCCAAATCAAATTCTTCATATGGACCAAATTCCTCAAAAGGATCAAAGTCCTCACATGAGTATCATCGTGCTAACAACTCTGTTTCGCAGGGAAGAGCTATGGGCTATGAATATGGGCATTATTCTTCTAATCATCATGTTCATAAGTCCTCGAAGAATTTCTCTGCTTATTCATATGCTTATCCTAACTCCTTTTATGTGAAATGAAATGGACTGGCTTCTATGCCACCTTTCTCGTATGGAGCTCGCAGAGTGATGAACTCTTTGCCACCCCTTCAGATGTGGGTGGTGAAGAAAAAGAACGAATCTCTTCTGCAGGGTCAGGTCTCCAAACATATGTAATTGTCTGAAGAATTTGCTGGAGACCTGAGTATGCCTGAAATGACACAGGCTAATCATGAAGAAATGAACTTTCATTTCTCACGTCCTCATACTGCTTTATCTGTTCTTTTGCTTGATGAAATTGATCTGATGAATTGATGTCATATTCTTCACTGATGAAGTATAAGAGTTTGTAAGTTGCACTAATTCATCTGCAGGATGATCAACCCAAAGCCACTGAGTGGGTCCTCGATAGTAGATGTACAAATCACATGACTGGTGACAAGAATCTATTGATGGATGCTCCATTATCTCCGTCGCATCTGAAGCATATCATCTTTGTCGACAAAGGCAAAAGTCAGGTATTGGGTCTAGGTAAGGTTGCGATCATAAAGGATCGACACATGGACAAATTCAGGCTTGTCGAGTCCTTAGGATACAACCTCATGTCTGTCTCAATGCTTTGCGATCTTGATATGGTTGTTGTCTTTGGCAAGTACCGTTGTGTTGTGGTTATGGAAGCTGACAATTCCAAAGTCTTCGAAGGCTTTAGGAGAGGAGATCTGTATATTGTTGATTTCTCTACAGGACCACAACCAGCCGTGTGTCTACTTGCAAAAGCTTCAGAAGGCTGGCTCTGGCATCGACGACTTGGTCATGTAGGCATGAGGAATCTGACATGCTTGCGAAGAAGAAGCATGTCATCGGCATCGAGAATGTGAAATTCCTCAAGGATCACCTATGTGGAGCCTGTGAAGCTAGGAAGATGATAAAGGCTAAGCATCCAGCAAAGACTATCATGACCACCACTCGTCCATTTGAATTTCTTCACATGGATCTCTTCGGTCCTAATCATTATTCTGCTGTTTCAAATGATGCATCTCAATATGGCTTTGTTATTGTTGATGATTACTCTCGATACACATGGGTACACATTGTTACTTACAAACATGAAGTGCAGGAAGTCTTCAAACGATTTTCCTCGAGGGCTTCAACCAACTTTGGTGTGAAGATCAAGCACATCAGAAGTGACAATGCAACTGAGTTCAAGAATTCTGGTCTAGATGACTACCTTGATGAACTTGGTATTACTCATGAGTTATTTTATCCTTATACTCCTTAGCAGAACGGCATCGTGGAGCGCAAGAACAGGACTCTTGCTAAGATGGCTCGCACTATGCTTGATGAATACAAAACGCCTCGTCGTTTCTGGGTTGAGGCAATTGATACTGCATGCCACATCATCAACCGAGTATATCTTCACAAATTCTTCAAGAAGACTGCCTATGAACTCCTCACTGATAAGAAACCCAATGTAAGTTATTTCAAAGTCTTCGGTGCTAAATGTTGGATTAGAGATCCTCATCACAACTCAAAATTTGCATCGAAAGCACATGAAGGTTTTATGCTTGGTTATGGAAAGGACTCGCACACCTACAGAGTCTTCAACAACGTTCTTCACAAGGTTGTTGAAACTGTAGATGTGCGGTTCGATGAAACTAATGGCTCGCAAATAGAGCACCTACCTACTGTGATAGATGAACCAGCATCTGAGGAAACTATCAAGTTCAAGGCTACTGAGGATGTCATTCCTACTGAAGAATCTGTTGAAGAATTCATTCCAGAGCATGAAGAACGTCGAGCTAATGCACCTGAAGAAAATACTGAAGAAAATGGTGCTGAAGAGAATGCTGATCAAAATCCTCAATGACAACCAGCTCATCCTCGCATTGCAAAAGAAGTGCAAGTTGAAAAGATCATCAATGACATCAAAGCGCCAGGTCCTCTCACACGCTCAAAAGCGTCACATTTATCTAACTTTTGTGGGCACTATGCTTTTGTCTCTATCACAGAGCCCACTAAGGTAGATGAAGCATTTCTGGAGCCTGAGTGGATTCAGGCCATGCAAGAAGAACTACATCAGTTTGAGCTCAACCATGTCTGGGAACTGGTCAAACGTCCAGATCCTCGCAAGCACAATATCATTGGCACAAAGTGGATCTACCGCAACAAGCAAGATGAAAATGGCCTTGTGGTGAGGAATAAGGCACGGCTCGTAGCTCAAGGCTACACACAGGTTGAAGGAATTGATTTTGATGAAACTTTTGCACCTGTTGCTAGGCTTGAGGCTATTCGCATATTACTTGCTTATGCTAACCATCATGATATCACTTTATATCAAATGGATGTGAAAAGTCCATTCCTCAATGGTAAGCTTGAGGAAGAAGTATATGTTGCTCAACCCCCAGGTTTTGAAGATCCAAAGAATCCTGACAAAGTCTTCAGACTCAACCAGGCCCTCTATGGCCTCAAGCAGGCCCCACGGGTGTGGTATGATACCTTGAAGCAATTCTTCATGAAGAAAGGCTTCAAACCTGGTTCACTCGACCCTACTCTTTTCACTAAATCTTATGATGGTGAATTGTTTGTGTGCCAAGTATATGTTGATGATATTATCTTTGGTTGTACTGACCAACGTTATAGTGATGAATTTGCCTACATGATGAGTGAAGAATACCAAATGTCTATAATGGGAGAATTAAAATTCTTCTTAGGTCTTAAAATTCGTCAACAACGCAATGGCATATTCATATCTCAGGAGAAATACCTCTAGGATATACTGAGGAAATTCGGCATGCAAGATTGCAAAGGCGTCAAAATTCCTATGCCCACAAATGGCCATCTATGCACTGATGAAAATGGTATTGATTTCGATCATAAGGTATACCGCTCCATGATTGGTTCTTTATTGTACTTATGTGCATCTAGGCCAGATATAATGCTTAGTATTTGCATGTGTGCCCGATTTCAAGCTACACCGAAGGAATCACACCATAAGGATGTGAAGCATATTCTTCGATATCTAGCTCACACACCAACACTTGGATTATGGTACCCCAAGGGCTCGGCTTTTGATCTCATTGGATATTCTGACTCTGACTATGCTGGTGATCATGTGGACCGCAAGTCAACATCTGGTACATGTCATTTCCTCGGACGATCTTTGGTCTATTGGTCCTCGAAGAAACAAAACTGCGTATCACTATGAATTGCTGAAGCTGAGTATATTGCCGCTGGTTCTTGCTATGCTCAATTGCTATGGATGAAGCAAACTCTCAAGGACTACGGCGTCAACATGAAGAATGTGCCTCTCTTCTATTACAATGAGAGTGCCATCAAGATTGCTCACAACCCAGTTCAGCACTCGAAGACTAAGCACATTTAGATTCGTCATCATTTTCTTCGTGATCATGTGTTGAAGGGCGACATTTCTATTGAACATGTGAAGACTGAAGAACAGCTAGCCGATATCTTCACAAAGCCCTTGGATGAGAAGATATTTACCAAGTTGCGGTGTGAGCTAAATATCCTAGAGTATTTGAATGTTCTCTGAAAAGGACACTCATCCTAACACTTATGCAAAATTGATGACTTAGATGTGCAACACTTGAAGAAACGTTTTTCTTCAATCAATGAAGAATAACACTCTAAGTGTGAAGAAATTAACGAAGAATTTGATTCTCAGAACCCTACGATAATTGTACGCGGTGTCAGAAATCATCATTCTTATACGGTGGGTCACGCCACCACCAAAAGTTGAAATTCCTCAGTTGTTCAAATCTTCAACTTTGCATTGTCTTCACTATTTCCGTTGTTCTTCTTTGTTGGCTATATATATATGAGTTTATGTCATCTACAACATTCACTTATAGCTATATCTTCAAGTTGGTTTTTCTGCTAAGTGCATGTGATCGGACCCTTCCCCCTCTATGCTATACTCAACCCAATCTGTTCACAAAATTCTTCATGTGCGTTCTATTTGAAACTCGTTCAAAATCCTCACTGCGTCCTTGTCAGCTGAGGAAATTGCGAAGGGAACTTTTAACTTATCTTATCCAATTTTCGGCTTTGCCGCTCAAACGTTCCGCATCCCACGACATACTTATCCACTCACCCACGATCTAACAAGATCTCCACTTCTCAGTACGTGGGTGACACATGTCATGCGAATGAGAAGGGTCAGGGGCACGTTCGTCCAAATTCTTCGGGCGAACGGTTTTCACCATGGCTATAAATACCCCTCTCCCCTTCCTCACTTCTTTTACTCCGCTCGACCTCTCTCCAGCTCGAGCTTCTCAAACCCTAGCGCCGCTGCTACTTCATTGTCGTCGGTGAGGAAGAGCTTCACTGCCTCGACCTCGTCGCCGTCGTACTCCCGCCGGCCGCGGAAATCTTCACTCCGCCGCCGCCATAGCCGTCTTCCTCTGCCGAGTTAGGGCATGGAAGATCTACACAGACGAACTTCACCTCTCCATCTCTCAGTTCGTCGTGTTCTTCATCCAGGGTAATTAAAAGTTACTTTTACTGCCCTCTTTGATTTGATTGTTTTCTACAAAATCTTCAAAAGTGTTTTTCTTCAAATCCTCACACACTAAAACACCTCACATATCATCTGTTCTTGATTCGTTTCTCTAAGCTATGTTTTTATTCAAGATTCCTCAAATGTGTGGATTTTTGATCTACACATCTCTGGAACCTAAGACAAAGAACGCTTAGTGAAATTCTTCAAGACTCATCTGGTCAAATTCCTCAAACTTGTTCTTTTTACAAAACCTTCTGAGAACGCATATGACCTCTCCAAATTCCTCGCAACTATACTCTGTTCACAGGTACTCATGTCAGCTTCTGAATCTCTAGGTTCTCATCAACTTAACTCATTTGCAGCATTCCTCGAAGAAAAGTTGCATGCTTCTTCAGAAAATTCAATTGTTCAAATTCCTCAACTGAAGAAAATGGCTGACGGTAAGAAGCCACAGAAAGGAGGAAAGAGGGTTGAGGTCAACAGAGCATTTAAAATCCCTGATGACATATACAAAGATTACTGCACTCCTGATGAGGCCAAGTTTGGAAAAGAGGACAAAAATCAGCGCAAGGTGCGCATACAGTGGATAGAAAGGAGATGGGCAAGAGAGTGGAGGGAGTACAGGTATGTTACTCCCAAGTACATGAAGAAATTTGCACTCAATCCTCCATGCCCAAGACCTCCATTGGCACCTGGCCAAATAGCTTATCCCACCAGCCTCAAGCGTGGTGAGGATTATCCGGATGAATGGGCCAAGCGCCAAGCCAAGTTGGCTAAACAAGCCAAAGAAACTGTGAGGAAATTCAACGAAGACTCTGCTACTGCTACTGCCGCTGAGGCCTCTATCAAGCCTAAGACGACCATGTCAAAGAAGCATGCGCACAAGCTAAGTGCTTCACCTTCAGTGGTTTCAAGGCCAAGTTCCTCAGCAATGCCCTCACAGCCAGAATCTTCAAAGCCATCAAGGCCAACTTCTCATGTTGCTCCTGTCCTCCCAAATCCTCAGCTCCTTACAAGTCCTCAGCTCTTCCGACAAAGTCCTCTGCACCTGTGCATCTCGCCACGTGTCAAAGGACCACATGCATCTCAATTGCCTCAGGAGCTTCAGCTAGTTCCTCAGCTGCACCAAATTCTTCAATGGGACCCTCTCTACTGAAGACAAAGACCACTGCTGGACAAGGTCCTCGCCCTAGTTCTCAGAAGAAGCAGGTCGCCTTCCAAGTGTCGTCTGAAGAAGATGAAGCTGATGATGATGAACTTGCTGAAATCATCAAAGATAGGCAAGTCAGGTCCGCTAGAGCCAAGGGAACAGATGTGCCACTACTTTTGGATCCAAAGTTGATGCTCGAATACATTGATGTTTGGCACAAGGATCCCAACACTCCCATGCCTGATTTCAAGCTGACTCCTGGCCAAAGTCACATGCTGACCCATTTCATCCAAGAAGAAAAATGGAAATATGAGAAGGCCAGACAGATCAAGAAAGCACAATACAAGAAGGAGAAATTTCTAAAGAACAACATTGTCACTATGACAACCGATGAACTTGTAAAAATCCAATCTGAAATCAAAACCCTTAGCAATGACTTCAAAGCCTACTATGCTAATTGGCAAGGAGCCAAAGTCAGATTTGTAAAGAAACTGAACAGTTCACTTCCAATGTTGCTACCCCAACGCAACAGGAAATTTCTCAGGCTAAAGCATATGCTCTGCCAACTGAAGAACATGCCAGCACCGTTGATGAAATTAGGCTGCTGAAGAAAATGTAAGTTCCAGGGCTGATGACTACATTCTAGCCGCTGAGGAAATTGCCAGGGCATCCACTAGTGGTGCGCCTGAAGAAAATGAAGAAGTCAGGGCAACTGCATCAGTTGTGCCTGAAGAAAATCAACCACATTCCTCTGCTCCTCCTGCACCTACACCAACTTCGATACTTCCATCTGCATCAGATGTGAAGAAAACCAAGGCTGCAAAGCGTGCAGCAGTGAAGAAAAGGAAAGCATCAGCTACTTCAGATTCTTCAGCTGCGAAGAAAATGAAGCCTTTGACCAGCTCGTTTGAAAATCCCATCGATGTTGTTCCTCTCTCTACTATGCCATCAAAGGACCTTGTTCCTTTCGATGAAGAATATGTGATTCCCAGCGGATTTGATGTAGAAACTCCTTCTGCTACTTCGTCAGAGCAGTTGGATGAAGAAATTGAAGTGGATGAGATCCCTTCAACACCTGTCATTTCCTCGCCTCTGCCTTAGTTCACTGATGAAGAGGCTAGCGTTGACGAAATGGAAGATGAAGATATGGACGTTGGCTGCTCCACACCAGTGATGAGTGATGAATTCTGGGAAAGTCAGCATCCAAACTCTCCAATGTTCACACCGTTGCAGCAAATACCTCAGTCCCCTGCACAAACTGTTCAAATGGGCTCTGAAGAAACTAACCCCACTTCATCTATACGTGAATAAATTCCAGCCACTAGTGCTGAAGAAACTGCTGCTGCTGAACATCTGAAGACACAGACTACCACTGAAGAGGAACCAAAAATTCCTCAGCCCGAAGAACCTATGATTGAGGTTCCTGAGGTCGTGATGCAACTCACTGACACTCCTCTACCCAAGCCAAAGGATCCATTCTCTAGGAAGCAAAAGTTTAAGGCTGATGATTTCTTCAGCGAGCATGTATTCTTCAAAGATTACAACCCTTATAACTCTGCTCGCATTAGGAAGAGGCATTTTTGGACAACCAGCCAAGCCAATTTCTATTCCTTAGTGCTGTTCAACAAAAACAAAATCTTCTACCATGAGCACATTCCTCACGTGGATATGGAATCTCTGTCATGCTTCATGCCAGTCCTCAGTGTTCTTCACAATGCTGGACTATTAAATTTCTGTTCTGACATCTGCGATTGGAATGAAGAACTAATTCTTCAATTTTATGCGACGCTGCACATCACAGGAGATTCTAAAGATGTGAATTCATGGGAGGGACTGGATGTCTGAGAACACTCACTACACAGCACCAGCTACTGAATTGCTTCGTGCCTTACCACTCAGTCCTCCCCTTGAAGAAGCTCGTTGCATTTAAAGTGAACCTGAGCTTACAAATCACTACATGCAAATTCTGATGAAACCTTTGAAGCCAGGTCAAGCCCCACGAACCAAATTCCTCATGAAGGAATTACTTTATGTGCCCAGAACTGTCTATCACATTCTAACGAGGACAATGAGTCCCATCAAAGGCCACGACTCATCTGATGAGGAAATTGTTGGCATCATGAAGAATCTGGTATTCAATATCGTCCATGGTATTCCTATCAATTATCACGATTTCTTCATGAGGACTCTGGCAAATGTTGCACTTTCTCCGTATGAGCTGAAGCCTTATGCACCTTGGATTATGAGATTCCTCAGGACAAGGTCTTCACTCAACTACAAAGCTGATTTTCAGAATCACCTCAGCTACTTGCCCCGATTGAAGTCCTCAAGCAAACCTATTCATCAGTTGATGAAAAGGGCAAGGCACCAGCTGTTATAGATGAAGGCATTCGTCCATTGGATGGACAGTTTCGCAAAGCTGCATCTTATTCCACCAATGATGACTCTGCCACACATGACTCTACCAATGCACCCAAGTTTACTCCTCAAGCCACTGCTCCTCGTGTGATGACTGATCGTGAGCTTCTGCTTAGTCTTCACCAGAAGGTGGATCAAAATCATAAATGAGTTATGCGCCAGTTTGGTTCATTTCTTCACAACATGACTGCTACACACAATGCAGTGAAGAAAAACCATTACTACCTCCATGAAGTTTTCGGTCGCACCTGGGCCATTCTGTCACATCTGTATGGTAAAGAAGATCTCAAGAAAATGGGTCTCAAGGAAGATTTTGACTGGTCTGCACCTCCACCGAAGAAATTCAAGAAGGTCAAGGTTCCTTCCTTGGTGGCCAGCTCATATTCTTCATCGCACGACAACGATGAGAATGAAGACTTGGACGACACTGCGGCAGGCCCTTCCACGACAAACGACCCCAACAACACTGGCGCTCCTTCATCAAACTTGATATTCTTCAAGGGCGTTAGTCCTCATATTCGATCCTTTTGGTCATTTGATGACAAAGGGGGATAATTTTGAGTTAGTCTTCAAGCGGGTCTTTCTATATGGGCGTTTTTTTGTTAAGTTACAACTCTTGTTCTTCTGAGACTTTATTGGATCGAGTTGTAAACTTAAACCCGATGGTGCTCTGATACTTTTGATATGTGTTGCTGCATGCTTATTCCTCATATATGTTAACGCACACATGCTGAATTACATCAGTCACCATAGTTCATCATGCATTTCAAATTCTTCATTACGATATGTCAAATGCATGTATGAATTAGAAGTGTGCAATTGGAACTGAGACAGCAGTTGGAACTGGTCTACCAAATCATTGTCTTCACCAAGCTTATTGGTTCTATTTCCTCAACTCTTTCATTTCCTCATAACTGTGTTGTGTGCTTGTTCATATCTATGCTTGAAGACTTTGACTGAAGATTTTCTCAATTTCCTGTGTTCAATTTCTTCAGTCTGTTTGTCTTCATCCTGTGCTATCATGTGCTTATGCTTTCTGTACTCTGTGACTATCTTCATTTCATCGTGATGACTGTGCTTGTGTTCTGTTATGTTTACTTTTGAGTACTTAGTCTGCTGCTAGCAGTTCTTCGCTAAGGAATTTCCTCACCTGAAAATTCCTCAGTGAAGAATTCATAAAAATTGCCTATTCACCCCCCTCTAGTCGATATAACGCACTTTCAACCAACAAAGAAGAATTGAGTATCTGGTATGGGCACTGCACTTGGCAACTGCCAAGCTTGGGGGAGTGCCCCGGTATCGTATCACCATCACTTTTATCTTTACCGTTTTTCTTAGTTCGATCCTTTTGGTAATATCTTGATCTAGTAGAATAAAAGTTGTTAGTATGATCTAGTTGTGAGTTTTGCTTTATTATCCTTCTATGTAATCGAGTCCGTGAGCTATATAATAAAGATTAGTGTTGAGTCAAGGGCTTGATTATTTTGCCATGATCCTAAGTAAATAAAAGAAAAAAGAGAAAGAAATAAAAAGAAACAAAGAGATCATATGAGTCTTATGGAGAGTAATGAGCTCACATAGAAAGAGTATGACGAATGGAAGTTATTGAGGGTTGACAAACACAGTTTTGGTCATCGTTGCAATTAATACGAAGTAATAAAGAAAGAGAGGTCTTCACATATAAATATACTATCTTGGATACCTTTTATGATTGTGAGCACTCATTAAAATATGACATGCTAAAGAGTTGACATTGGACAAGGAAGACAACGTAATGGATTATGTTTTCTTACATCTGAGATAAATTATATTGTCTTGGATCTTCCAACATGATGACCTTGCCTTTCCCCCTCATGCTAGCCAAATTCATTGCACCAAGTAGAGATACTACTTGTGCTTCCAAATACCCTTAAACCAGTCTTGCCATAAGAGTCCACCATATCTACCTATGGATTGAGTAAGATCCATCAAGTAAGTTGTCATCGGTGCAAGCAATAAAAATGCTCTCTAAATATGTATGATTGATTGGTGTGGAGGAAATAAGCTTTATACGAGCGTGTGATATGGAAGTAATAAAAGCGACTAACTGCATAATAAAGGTCCATATCACAAGTGGCAATATAAAGTGATGTTCTTTTGCATTAAGATTTTGTGCATGCAACCATAAAAGCGCATGACAACCTCTACTTCCTTCTGCGAAGGACCTATCTTCTACTTTTATCTCCTACATTGCGTAAGAGTCATGGTGAACTTCACACTTCCCTTTTACATTTTATCCTTTGGCAAGGACAATATGTTGGAAAGATCCTGGTATATATGGCTAATTGGATGTGAGTTTCATGAACTATTACTGTTGACATTACCCTTGAGGTAAAACATTGGGAGGCAAAATTATAAGCCCCTATCTTTCTCTGTGTCCGATTAAAACTCCATACCCATAAGTATTGCGTGAGTGTCAGAAATTGTGAAAGATTATATGATAGTTGAGTATGTGGACTTGCTGAAAAGCTCTTATACATTGACTCTTTCCTATGTTATGATAAATTGAAATTGCTTCAATGACTGAGATTATAGTTTGTTAGTTTTCAATGAAGTTTACAATTCATACTTGATATTGTGATTGAATTATTACTCTAGCATTAGATATTATATGACAAAGAATTATATGAGTTTCTGTTCTAAGAATGATCATGATGCCCTCATGTCCGTATTTTATTTTTTATCGACACCTCTATCTCTAAGCATATCGGCATATTTTTCGATTTTGGCTTTTCGCTTGAGGACAAGCGAGGTCTAAGCTTGGGGAGTTGATACGTCCATTTTGCATCATGCTTTTATATCGATATTTATTGCATTATGGGCTGTTATTACACATTATGTCACAATACTTATGCCTATTCTCTCTTATTTTACAAGGTTTACATAAAGAGGGAGAATGCCGACAGCTGGGATTCTGGGCTGGAAAAGGAGCAAATATTAGAGACCTATTCTGCACAGCTCCAAAAGTCTTGATACTTCACGGAAGATGTTTTCCAAATATATAAAAAAATACTAAGAGCAAGAACCTCACCAGGGGGCCACACCCTGCCCACAAGGGTGGGGGCGCACCTACGCCCTGGGCGCGCCCCTACCTCGTGGGCCCCCTCATGGCCCTCCGGTGGCCATCTTCTGCTATATGGAGTCTTTCAATGAAAAAAATCATAAGCCATCTTCTCGGACGAAACTCCGCCGCCACGAGGCGGAACCTTGGCGGAACCAATCTAGGGCTCTCGCGGAGCTGTTCTGCCAGGGAAACTTCCCTCCCGGAGGGGGAAATCATCGCCATCTCATCACCGACGCTCCTCTCATCGGGAGAGGGCAATCTCCATCAACATCTTCATCAGCACCATCTCATCTCGAAACCCTAGTTCATCTCTTGTATTCAATTCTTGTCTCCAAGTCCGGGATTGGTGCTAGTAGGTTGCTAGTAGTGTTAATTACTCCTTGTAGTTGATGCTAATTGGTTTAATTGATGGAAGATCATATGTTCAGATCCTATATGCATATTAATACTCCTCTGATTATGAACATGTTTATGCTTTTTGAGTAGTTACTTTTGTTCCTGAGGACATGGGAGAAGTCTTGCTATTAGTAGTCATGTGAATTTGGTATTCGTTCGATATTTTGATGAGATGTATGTTGTCTCTCCTCTAGTGGTGTTATGTGAACGTCGACTACATGACACTTCACCATTATTTGGGCCTAGAGGAAGGCATTGGGGAGTAATAAGTAGATGATGGTTGCTAGAGTGACAGAAGCTTAAACCCTAGTTTATGCGTTGCTTCATAAGGGGCTGATTTGGATCCATATGTTTCATGCTATGGTTAGGTTTACCTTAATACTTTTGTTATATTTGCGGATGCTTGCAATAGAGGTTAATCATAAGTGGGATGCTTGTCCAAGTAAGGGCAGCACCCAAGCACCGGTCCACCCACATACCAAATTATCAAAGTACCGAACGCGAATCATGTGAACGTGATGAAAACTAGCTTGACATTCCCATGTGTCCTCGGGAGCGCTTTACATCTTATAAGAGCTTGTCCAGGCTTGTCCTTTGCTACAAAAAGGATTGAGCCACCTTGATGCAACTTATTTACTTTTGTTACTTGTTGCTCGTTACAAATTATCTTGTCACAAAACCATGTGTTACCACTTATTTCAGTACTTGCAGAGAATACCTTGCTGGAAACCGCTCATCATTTCCTTCTGCTCCTCGTTGGGTTCGACACTCTTACTTATTGAAAGGACTACGATAGATTCCCTATACTTGTGGGTCATCAACGAGACGGTCATAGGAGCGGCGCCGGTAAGGTGGACGACGGCGGGGATGAAGCGAGAGGACGGGATGCAAGGATCCCGGTCCGAAGCCGTGGATGAGAGAGGTCGATCTCTTGTAATGGATGGCGGCGTCGGGGTATCAGCTACGGCATGGTGGAGGAGGACGGCGGTGGATGGGGTGGCGGACGGCGGCGGACGGAGTAGGGTTGGGTGGAGAGGGTGTTTTGGCGCCCACGGAGTACGAATGGGGACAAGGGAGGTAGAGAGGAAGGGGGGAACCATGTATTCAGGGCGCGCTTGTCTCAAATGCGAGGAAATTTACAAACTTAGCCCCCGTTTCAAATTTCTACTACATCACAACAACATTAGTCGGTTGGGGATAGGACGGTCATCTCGCATACACAGAATATTTGCCGATGAGAGTTTGTTTTTGGCGCCCACCGTGTATGAATATGAATCAGGGAGGGAGTCGATTTCGGCTGAGGACACACTGTGTTTTGGCGCCCACCGTGTATGAATCCGGGTTAGAGGCGGTTACGTCATGTTTGGGTGAAATTACAAACCTACCCCTATTGAAAAGAAATCCAGCAGATAGGCTTTGCGTGGCAGGGATAGGCAGTAATGATTTCCATCTTGCAGATTTTGGTTTCGGGCGGTTACTGTGACTTTCGCCGCTTTGTTCAAATTTTGCAGAGTGCACGTTTACCGTGCCAACTCAATTCAAATCCCATTTGTATTCTATTTTTTTTGGGCGGGATCCATTTTCAATTGGAATTACATTCTATATACATCATTTTTTTATATATACTTTCAAAAGCACAACACCATTTATACATAAATATGGTTTACAAATGGCATGATCTCAGATTCATAAGGTTGTATCCATCAATTTGGATTTTCAAATATTTGAAACCACTTTATGTTGAAATTCAATGTATGCATTCCTCGCTAAGTGTCTCCAATTAATGTGTGTTTCATGCGGGTTTTTTTACTTCTCCAACATGTATAATGTGTTTCACACACGCAACATATAGTGTAATCCCGTTTAGACATTAATTGCATGTAAACCATGCATTGTTTGTAATTGAAGAATCTATGGATCACCAATATTGATAAACTATATAACATTACACGTGTGCCCAAATTCAAATGAATATGCATGTTTGATACACCAATTTGCGTTTTGATATTATCGATGTCGTGATCTCCAGTTTAAATATTTGAATCCCCTTTAATCCAGATATTTGTCTCATATAGCTATCACTCATGCTTATATAGGACTATCTCTCTGGACCTATACGCGTTCATCGTCTCTCAGGTATCTCTCGTGCTACCTGTATGTCGACAATGATCTTTTATCTTCGTAACACACTGACGGTACTCTCTCCCTCGACCTTCATCACTCTATCTCTCTCTAAGTATATCTCGCTCCCTGCTATGTGTCTCTAACTATGATTCTCCATGTGGAATCTCTTTCTCTCACACAAACACAAAACTTTGTCTCCCGGGGTCTCATTTATCTCTACTATTCCCATGTGTGCCACTCGCACATCCATCATACAGAGATGTCTTTCGCTCCTTAGATATGAGAACCTACGACTCTTCCTCTTCAATATCTCTTTCTCACACACAAACACAAACTCTGTCTCCCAGGGTCTCATATTTCTCCATTGTTCTCTTGTATGTCGCTCACACACACCCTCTCTCCCTAGAGATATCTTGCGTTCCCTTGTATGTCTCTCTAGCTATCACTCTCGTTGTGAAATATCTTTCTCTCTCGCAGACAAAAAACTCCTTCTCTCTGGATCTCATTTCTCTCTGATATCTGTTTGTATGTG
The DNA here is from genome assembly GCF_002162155.2 of Triticum dicoccoides. Classification (NCBI taxonomy): domain Eukaryota; kingdom Viridiplantae; phylum Streptophyta; class Magnoliopsida; order Poales; family Poaceae; genus Triticum; species Triticum dicoccoides. The sequence goes on along the minus strand of NC_041384.1, from coordinate 624,469,175 downwards.
ACTCACATGCACCCTCTCTCTATCTCTCTCACACCCACACACATAACCCAACCTTCTGATCCACTCGACTCCTATCTCTAACGCACACTAGCTAGCATCTTTATCTTTCTATTTATCTGTTTCTCCATCAACCTTCTTTCTCGCCCTCACTCTTGATTCCTATCACGCACACTACATATGTTTCTCTCTACATGCAGTCAAGTGCCCTCTCACACACATATATAACTTCAGCCTTTGAACCACCCGACGGTCATCTCCAATACCCAAACTAGTGGATGTCCCTCTAGCTAGCATCTCCATCTCTGTATCTATCTATAGTTTCTCCGTCAACATTTCTTTCTCGCACGGAGTCTTGCTTCCTATCACCCACACTATATATGTCTCTCCATACATATGCATTTATAGGTTGGTCTGTTTTGCACAATCGTTGCGCCTCACTCCCTCTACTCGCCATAGATGCATGCTCCAGCCCACGCCACTATCTCATAAAGACAAAAACACATGCTCAATTGTCGAGCCTTCTTCCCTGCATTCTCACATGCATGCATATTGTCATACCGATCCGTCTCTCCCATGTCGTTGATCTTATGACTTATGTCTTCTTTCTTTTATCTCGATCATGCGTGCGCGCACACACACATCCCACGTATACATGTATACCTCTCACACATGCACGTTCAAGGTCTCTATGTCTCCATACGTAGTTAATTACCCTCAATCCTAACGCCACATCGAATCGTTCTCCTCTTTTGTGCACATAACTTCCGCCTAGATGGGTAAAACACACACTCACACTTAACAATCTCCTTCTAGCTACCCCCCACGCCTCTCACTCTTCCCCTATATCCCCGAAACCAATAAGACCATCCGTTTGTTTAATTCCCGCCTACATGCACCATCGATATATAGTAGTCTTCCTCGGTGTCTCTCGAGCAAACACGTTCTCTCGATGTCGACTCCTCTCACGCGCACACACCTTCTCTTCCCTCTCTATGGGCATTTTCTCTCTCGCACCCCATCGTTGGTGGCCTCTGCCATACAAATCACCTCTCTATGATGAAGCCATGCACACTTAAATTACATCCGCCATAGAGGACCCAGCGACACACACACACACACACGCACCCCCCCACACACACTAAGACTCCATCTCTCTCTCACACACACACACACAAACACACACACATGCACGCACACACGCACCCCCCAACACACACACTAAGA
>NC_041384.1:624446483-624467439 GCF_002162155.2 Triticum dicoccoides | reverse complement strand
CTCTCTCTCCTCTCTCTCTCTCTCTCTGTCTCTCCCTCTCTCTCACACACACACAACCCACACACACACACACACACACACTAAGACTCCATCTCACACACATGCTCTAGGCGGAGCATTTGTTCCTACCACCCTTCATCCAACCTTACCCGTATGATAAACAATCACCTTTATTTACTTGCATAACATGGACAAATTCCACTTTACTTTAGTAGTCAGCAAACTTATCATCTGTACCCTTATAAAAAAACAAGTTGGCGGTGATGGTGTGCCTGCCATCTTGTAATACAGACCGTCTGATCTATATCTGAGGATAGAAAGCAAACTATGATAATTTAAAAAAAGATACCCGCACCTCTCTCCACATCATTATCTCTCGCAACCTCATTGCTTAGCAATTAAAAAAGGAATAAGTCTCTGGAACAATCTAGCATGCATGGTGGCCGCCGCCGCCTGCCGGCGCCGTCCATCCCCATGCCTTCGCCCATTCCGACCACCAATCACCACCACGCTCCACTCCTCCTCGCCTTATCTCTCATCTTTCATTTTTTTCGATGACATTCTCGAGATACCAGTTTTTTGATAAAATTCTTGAGATATCATTAGTTTTTACACATGGGATTACTCCTGCATGGGTCAATCACAACTGGTGTTTTGTAAAAAAATGCATATTGATGTTACCTGCAATGCACGAGAATCTTGCTTGTAATTATATAACGCAAATCACGAGCAGGAAGTGGCATTTTTTTGACACAACCACGTTAACATGGCCACGTGAATCACTAGCTAAAGTAAATACCATTATACTTATATCCCGATGCAAAAGGTTGAGTACATGTCCGAAGAGTAGAGTCACACACACACACTCTGTCTCTCAGAATCTCTCTCACACACACACTAGTTATGTGACGCCCACTTAAGCAGACACATATGTTACAATTTGTGCACCCGCGGGTACACGTGATGCTGCACATTTATTTAAGCCGGAAGGCGAACCCAAACAGTAGCTGCATTCATTCCCCTCCTGCCGCCTCTTCTTTGGTCACCGTCGCCCGGTAGCCATGGGCCGGCCGAAGGTAACAACATACGCCATACTCCCGCCGGAGCGGCGCTTTAATATGGAAATTTTAGTGGTCATGCATGCATCTTTTTGTGCTAGCACTCCTATATAAGGGTTGACCGGTCGCTTCCCGCGAACGTGCGTGGGCGGTGGAAGAGGAAGGAGAAGGGAAGCGGGCTGTGGAGTAACGTTTTTACCACAATTTCTTAGGAAACTGAGTGCAATAATTGAGTAGTTTTGCAAACTACCAGTACTACACCTGAAACGGTTCAAAACCTATACTCCCTTGCCAGCGCGTGCTTCCCGCATGAAACGGTCAGCGTCGCCCTGGAGCGTCAGTGCTGCATTAATGCCCGGCCAGAGCGGAGGCGACCTCTCGCTGGCACCGGCTTTGAAGTGGCGCGACGACCGAGAGAGCGCCGCTTCCCGGTGCACGCGACTGCTCCGCGTCGAGACTAGCCATAGGCCCTGTTTCGATCCATGGGTTAGAGTTAGTTTGAGCTAGTTGGGGCTCAAATAGCCCTAAAGTATCCAAGCATGAGGGTTTAAATTGGAGCAAGTTGCACCGAACCCACCAAAATAAACTATCCCACCCAAGAGGTGCTATCTGGAGATAGTTCTCATTGGGACCACTGAAAAATCACTTTTATCTCTCCATGAAGTGCATTTATTGTCAATCTAACCCTGTCACCCAAACACCTCTTTGGCTACAGTTAGCTTAGGGTTAGTCATGATCTAGTGTAACCTCTAGCTAAGTTAGAGTATCAAACAGGAGCAGTATAGGACATGCAAGTTGCTCAAAGCATACAGGCAAATTCATACGTGAAAGGATTTTTTCTCTTTGAAAAGGGAACGTGAAAGGAATTTTTTTAGAATGCTCTTGGCATGGCGCTAACATGTGATAGTTAACCGACCTCAATAGACGGCAGAAATGCCATCCCGTCGCACTTTGATAGAGATGAGGAGGGAGAAGCGATACAGGCTGCTGGATTACTAGATATAGGTGTCGCACGGAAGCCAAGAAATATGGTGATAGCGTGGGTTAGTCATGTGCTAGTATGATGTAACTACACTGGGCTGCCGTGTTTCGTACTCTTCCAGTTCACTGTGGAGATGATTGGTTAATTTTATATCGCTGAATAATATTAAATATTATGAGTGCAGATGCCCCACCACGAGGTTCCTTGCTCCTTCTCGGTCGTCCGGAATCTATGTTCTTCCACTCTATTTTTTACGTGAGCTTTGTTCATCCTTTTGCCAACACGCGAGACATCTAGCATCAAGGTGCACGTGTTATGCAAGGATCGTTCCATCTATATGAAGAACACGTGGGACTGGAACCACGAGACGGACATGTACCCAGGAGTGGACGTACGAACCTGAGTAATGTAGCGCAGTATGTGAAGTAGAAAGGCACAAATGGTATGAACATGCATGGCATATAGGGTGTATTTGGTTGCGTTCTCGTCTCAGCATAGTTGTTCCCTCTTCATGCATGGTCAACTCAACACCCCTCTTCATGCATGCTCTCTTCATGCATGCTTCTAGTGTATTTTTGCTAAACTAGTGCGGACTCATGCACCCTCCATACACTCTATCAAACACCCAAAAGTAAGTCGAGAAGGGAACTCTTGGGCGGTATTTCTCTCTTAATACGTACTACAACTAAATGTTGTACGTGCAATGCACGGTTATGTTATGGAGTACGTGCCTAAGTACTCTACTACTACTATATTAGTTGGAGGCACATATTAACTTTTATATTTGTTTACGTGTATGCCCCGAGACCTTCCAACTAGACATGTCTTTCTCTCTAGGTCGCACTTTGTATCGTTCATACCACTAAGTACTACTACGTGTGGCCTCCGACCCAGAAGTGGAAGAAGTGGAGACGCTCTACCACACTATTTTTTTACGCTAAGCTCTACCACGCTGTTCATGTCCCACTCCTTTCGCTGACGTGTGGGACATCCAGCACGTGCCGTGTTTGGCACCCTTCATCGTAAGAGTTGAAACGCTAGCATTCATCAGAAATAAAAAATAATTCTAAATCGGCAGTGATACTATTTTTTTGTGAACCGACCAGCAGTGATACTATACCACGCGGTTTCCTTGCTCCTCGATATCGGAAAGAATACTTCCGTTCGCCAACATGTGGGACGTCGACCATCCTGGTCCACTTGCCATGCACGCAGAACTCCAAGGGAGAGTCACCCAGGTCGTCACGCCGCAGTAACAATGACTAATGAGCCATCAAATCACTGGCCCACTTCCCACTTTGAAGTTGCTCGGACGAAGGAACCATCATGACTTCATTGAATTCCGCTTCTTGAAGAAAACTACTGTACCAGCAGTACTGCTAGCTACAGTAGTTACTCCAACAGAGGCCTCCTTTCATTCATAGGATAGGAATATGAAAATCATAGGAAGTGAGATGACATGCATCTCAATTCCTATAGAGAAAGAGATGCCATTTGATGCTTAGGATAGGAATTTTTCCATTTAGTCTAGGCTAATGTACTAGTAATTTGCTCTAAAAACTACAGTAGTAACTAGTAGTATTGGTACATGCTCGTACTCAGACATAGACACACACACTAACTACTAGCACTACTACTTCTCACATGCTAGGCAGACGCCGTCGTTCTCCTTCTCGGCTTTGTCGGCGACACCCCACCGTGCTTGGATCTCCGCCGACCTCTCCGCAGCAGCGCGTGCATCCTTTTCTTTCTTGCGGCGGAGGGCCTCTCTTTTCTTGAGTGCTTTCTGACTTTTCCGCTCCCTCTGTGCGGCTTCGGCCGCCTCTTGCTCTACCGCCCATTCGGTCTTGGCATCTTCAAATTCCTCCTACATAGTTGTGAGGTCGCGAGCGGCGATGAACTCGACACGACGGGATGCCATCGCTTGCCTACCATTTTGTGTGTGGTCGTGGGCGGCGAGGAACTCGGCGTGGCGGGATGCCATTGCTGCCTTACTGGTTAGTGTGCGGTGCGGTGGCATGAACGACGCTTGGTGAGAGCTCTGGGGTGGAGTGGCCGGGCAACCGTATAGTGCATTGGTTTGTCAAGAGCTCAAGGACAGAAGATGAAGCAAATTTGGATTCCCCTTCAATCCTGGTCATTTATTACCGATTAAAATGCATTGGCGGTCATCGAACTTATCTTGATAGCTCACTTTGATCATTGTATACGCTTCGTCATTTTGTTCTGGATTACTATCGATCGATCGCGCGGAAATGTTACGCTTCGCAATTCTACAGGAAAAGGCGGCACACTTACGACTCGTACGCGTCGCAACCCCGACAGTCCGGCTTGCACGCCGCTCACCAGAGGGGACACGCATTGTCTTGCAATTTCACTGACATGAGGGACCGTAATTGAATAAACCGCCGATAGCCAAAATCTAATCGCTCGGCGGGCATCGGCTAAGAAGAGAGAAACGGGGGAGGGAGAAGAGATCGCCCGCCCGCCACGCACGGACTCCAAGAAATATGTGGTGATAATGTGAGGTGGGCTATGCTGGAGTCCGGACCACTTCCGCATGCCTCTGTCTCACCGCCCTGGCCCCTGAAGACGCCAGCTGCCCGCCGCATGCATGCATAGCAAGTAGTACTCCTTATGTGGAGGAGAGAGAGGCATTGACAAAGTCAAGGAGTGGGCTCTGCAAGAGCCTGTCTCTACACATGCTCCTAGGTATAAAAAATAATTCTAAAAAAGGCATAAAAACAATTGTGTATTAAAAAAAGAAAGGTAAAAAACATTTGAGAGGAAATATATAGAGAGAAAGTGAGAAAAAGCTGCAACCTGGACATTACATGAGGAAGGAGGGAGTGGTGCACATGCCAAGTTCACTGGGCTGCCGTGTTTCACACTCCTCCGTCGTAACAGTGGAGACAATAGCTTTCATCAAAAATAAACAATGAATACTCGTTGCTCGTCCTCTATATTGGAAAGAATACTTTCATTCGCCGACATGTGGGACGTCGACCATCCTGGTCCACCTGCCATGCACGAAATTATCCTGATCTACCTCGATCGTATCGCAGGCCCAACCTTTCCCACTGTAAGTTGTTTGGACAAAGGAACCATCATGACTTCGTTGAATTCCGCTTCTTCAAGAAAACTTACTGTACCCGCAATACTGCTACCACACGCGAAGACTGGACGACACAGTACCACGTCATATCACTAAAACCCACTAGGCCAAACTAGCCCGCCTAGGTCATCTATTTTGGAACGGAGGGAGTACATCTCTGCACTGCTATGATTTTGTGTTGCACGTTCTCTGTACTTTTGCTACGATTTTCCTACCCTATGAACCAAATAAGGCCTGAATGTATGTCGACTATTGTCTGATCGATCGCTAAGCCTACAATTTTAGGAGCTAGGGCTATTGGTCGATCGACGAGGGATAAGTATAAGCGTACCACGAGCTCATCAGCCCCAACGTTACTCTTCAGTGAGTGTTTTGCAAGTACTATAGCTCGCACAGTAGCTAGCCTACTAACACCAAGAATCATCAAACAAGCCCTGCTGATATGATAAATAGGTCAAACTTACATCTAAGCATGCCATATATTATATCAAAAGCTGGTGAGGATACATCTGTTTCCATAACTCGGAGAGGGTTCACATGATTCATCGCATGATTCACTATCAAACAGAAGTAGCAAGATCCGCCCACACAAGACAGTGCACTAGCCCTAAGATGGTTTGATAACACGCATCGTTCTGGTAATTAAACACAGGGCAATGCAAACTACCCTGAAGAATTAGGGCGACCAACTATTTCTTGTCATTGATCTCTCTAGCAATGACCACAGCACGGACAGCGGCATGGGAATTGATTTCTGGGGCGATGTCCATAGGACTGACCGCGACATCAGAATCGATCTCTGGGGCGATGTACACAAGATGGACAGCGGCATCAGAATCGATCTCCGGGGCGATGCCAACAGGACGGGCCACGACATCGGAATCATCAAGGACATCCACCGGCACCTGCACAACCCTAACATATTAGCAAGCACATTGCAAATAATCAAAAACCGCAACTATGGTAATAAGCCATTATTTTTTACCTTGTGCAGCTCACCGGGGGATCTCATCCCTCCAGGGCCATCTCCTCGTCCTCGATGGGGGCCATCACCTTGCTAGGGGAATACTGCTTCTCAACGGCGACTATCTCCTCAAACTCAGTCTTGAGCCTCACATAGGTGGCAGTCAAAGTTCCTGGGGTAGGCACGGTGGGGCCCTTGCTATTCTTCCAACTTTCATTGAGGAGTTCGTCCGCCAACGTCCTCAACTCTTTGGCCAGTGCTTGTTTCTTGGAGTTCTTCGTCTCCATGGGTTGGCCCGCCAACATGGTCAACTCGTTGGTCGGTGCTCGCTTCCTGGAGATCGCTGTCTCCAGTGGGTTGTCCGCCGGCAACTCTTTTCCTAGTGCTCCAGGATCCATCAATGAACTGACAAACAAAAAGAAATCGAAAGGAAACCACAATCGCAATGAAAACGGGAAAATAATAGGATGTGAGAATCGGTCGGTGCTTCGCAAAAAGAAGATTCTTGGAATGAAAATATAGCAGCATAACTGATTCGCCCACCTTTCCTTCGTCGATACAGAAGAAAAATAGCAGAAGTGAGTAGCCTGGAGTGAGGTTTTCTTCAAGAAAGGGAAGAAAGGGCTTGAACGAGCGTTCTAGTGAAATTATGGTTGCTTCGTCCAGTCCAACTTGGAGGCCACCTTACCACTGCTGGTAAAGGTGTGGGTTTTGTGATATGACTGGTCATGACGGCCACACCGGGGTGACAGGTAAGTCTCGACTGTAGCACCTCGCTGTGATTTGGTGGATGGTACGCGGGCCCGGATGCTTTGAAATGTCCTGCATGTGCACCGCGACCAAGGCGGAGAGGAAAATGAGAGAACTACGTAATTAATGCACGAGTTTAATTAGGGTAGTTTTGTAAAGTACGAGATACATTCCTCCAATCGCAAAATGCCTTGGTTCATGAGATTTGAGATTTGAGCCCTATAAACCGGAAGGGGGGAGTACTGCACACGGTGTAGTCTAGTCACTTGTTGAAATCTCTAGAAAGGCAAATACTCCTTTCCGGTTTATAGGGCTATACTACTCCCTCCGTCTAGGTGTGTAAGTCATCTTACGAAAACCAAATAGTCCCAAAACACTTAGGTGCGGTGCATTAACTTCTACCTTGTTTATTGTTTCTTGACATATCAACCAATAAGAGATGAGAGGTCATGCTTTTAATGACTTGCAATGGCTAGTTCATTGCATGCAATGCTATTAATTAGCAAATAAACATTGGTGACCCCAGGAGGAAACGGTGCTAAGCATGTGGACCTATGCAGAATGAGTATCAACCAATGGATAATGGAGTTTAATTGTTAAACAATAGAAATTTTGTCTCATGAAAGAGCCTGGCTAGTACTCCAAGGAACCGCACCACGCGAGCGTTCGCAACTGCCACGTTCGGGTTGCGCTTGGCTCTTCGCCTCTTCGAGAAGACAAACAATGATGTTACTCCTATTTCTACAGTATCTAATCCACTGCTGCATGTCCGTCCACCTCGTGCGGGAGGGATAGCGTGTAGCGAAAGCTTCTACTTACTGCTCCTACCTTTGCGTCTATGACAGGTGGGCCCAACAGGTGGTTGGCCCTCCTATCATGCAGCCAAAGGCAGGTGCAGTTAAGGCACCGGAGCTCAGTCCGTGAGGGAGAGGGCGTTGTAGTAATCAAATTTCTCGGTCTTGTACGATTTGACGCGACACATCAAAGCACTGCACTCGATATAAGTCTTTTTACACATTTCAAATGGGCTACTTCGTATGTAGGAGTAGACATATTCTGCTTCATATGTAGTCACTTGTTGCAATCTCTAAAACGACTTATATTTGGAAACGGAGGGAGTACGACGCATGCATGCATGCCGTGACTTTCCTTTTGATACTTGCATGTGTTGATTTGATGCACCTTGCCAAATTTTGACTATAAATTTAACTAACCAAATTTTCATGCATGTCACAAAAAATTACGGGGCTGTTTGGATTGTGACTATGTTTGTCTTATGTTGCCACATTGTTTTTCCCACACTTGCCACACTTGCCTAACCTGAGTTGCTCAAATTGTTACACACTTTGGCTTGCCTAAGGGAATCTTGCCACAATTCTTGTGTCTATGACATGTGGTGTTCACTGCTAATAAAAAAAAAATTCTTGTATTAGGTGTGGCTAATAAAAAAGACTTATATTTAGGAACGAAGGGAGTAGAAAATATAAATAATAATGCATGTTGGGGCAACCCACGTTTCCGCTAATTTTAGCCGTGGGCTTGTTCACAATTTTTACGAGGAGGTGGTTGTTCATTTAATGGAGGGACTTGTAGTACCAGACTTGAACGATACAAAGTGCGACCTGGCACACCGTAACACCACTTGGAACAAGCAGGTAGCTATCTCAAAAAAAATCAACAACTAAAAAAACCACGACCTGGCATGTAGTAGTACACAATTTTAAACGATTGTTTTGATGCAGTGAAAAAGGAAAACTACCCCACTACCTATATATAGGCCGGAGCCTCCACGCTTGCTTGCTAGGGTTGCTCTATTCACACACTCTCATCCTCTCTAGATCTAAACAAGATAGGGGTAGTAACACTATCTTTCTCCCTTCAAAAAACACCGGCTTTCTATCCTCATCGTTGGTTACAAATCCGGACGTATCCCCCTCCGCCGGTGAAGGGGAGGAGGGGCAGCGTTTAGACCGTCGTCGACAGCGAGGGAGGAGACCCACTGCCGGCCGCACCGTTATCTCTGGCCGAGCGCTGGCGCGGGAGGTCCTCCGATCCCTTCGTCATTGCCTGTGGGCGGATCTGGCGTCCCGTCGCCCACCTATCCACATCTCGACGACCTTCAGGTATATCTTCGTTCAAAACCGCCTTAGCTCTACTTCCCCAGCTCACTATGTTGCTGCATGTGCATCATTTTCTACCTCTCAGCCCCTCTCGATTGGATGGTCCAACGTCACATATTTTTTTCTTCTATTGTTAGAGGTAAAGCTACTTCTTGGAGTCGAATTTTGTACTCCCTCTGTCCAAAAATACCTGTCATTGAAATGGATGTATCTAGATGTATTTTAGTTCTAGACACATCCATTTTGATGACAAGTAATTCCGGATGGAGGGAGTACTTGGTTCAAACAAGAAATAAAGTGGGGGTGGGCGAATTTAGTATGTACATCGGACTTGGTACAAACAGGAAGGAAAGGGGGTGAAAGTAGTACAGACTGGTCATCCAACCGGTCTCTTGGTCGAAAAGGGAAATATAGGGGTAACGCTGTACAAAGTGGTATGACCCGGACTAGATTTGCTATCCACACATAGGAGTAGGTGGCTAGAGTGAACAAAAATAGGACCAACCCAGATATGTTTCTTGGATGTTTGTTTCTCGGTGCAACAGACTATGAATCACCACTTTATGCCCCTGTTTACGTACATGGTGCTGGATTGCTGGTGCACCCACTGTCCCATGCCCTTATACCAAATATTTAGGCTCCGTTTGGAATAAAGGGGCAGAAAACATAGGTCTTGATGAAAATAGAGGAATATGAAAGGAATGTAGGTATAAAACAATGGAACAACGAACAGGAGGAAACTCTCAAGAGAATGTGTTCGGATGGACTACGAAATGTACAGATTTGTTTTTTAGAGTAGCATGCTTGGCAGTATGAGATGTTATTTGTTTATTCAGCTGCACAGTGACTACTCTTGTCCTCACCTCATGTACCACACATAGGTTGATTTTTTATTCCGGCAACACAGCACAGCAACCTGGATGAGCAGCGCGTGGATGTTTCTAATCCTATGGAATCAGTACTACCAGACCAGCTTTCCTATGAAACACTATTCACCTTTCCCGTGTTTCGAACGGTTGGAAGGGAAAGAATACCGTAGGAATTGTGTTCCTACGAAAATCCTGCACCAAACCTGTGAACCCAACGCAGCCTTAGCTGTTCTTAATCTAATGTCCCTGGTAAAAATGAAGCCATGCCATTGTTATAAGCCATGCCAAGTTTAGCCAAATGTTTTTTGCGTGTAATTGTTTCAGACTCGGACTGTTTCCTCTGTGCCTTTTTGTGCAAACAGGGATAGCCAATTCACCTGGTTGCTGTTGTGACCTTTTGGTGCACTGCACAAAACTCTTCTTAAAAGAAGTGACTTTTGTGATGTTTAACTGGAATGTTAGAATGGAACAGTTGGTTCATTTTGGTGGAACTGCACAAAGGGAGATCTGTGTTCCAAACCTCATCATCCAACCTTCCTTTAGGTAAGAATGATATTTAATGCATGTGTTCATCTCTATTTTCCGACTGCCATGAGAAAATAATGCTGTTTTTACTAGTACACCTGTACTCCCTCACGGACAAAACCAATTCTGAATTAGAAGGCCAATCATGTACTTGGTTTCACCAACTGGTGAGGAGAAAGAGAAACAGAGCACGAAGAGGAAGAAGAAGAATAAACAGTGCCAAGGCGATCTTGCTGAAGCCAGAGGCCTTAGTCGAGGCCATTCAAGGGCTCCGGCAATGACTACCTTACATGTGAGACGATCCTCCAGGGAGCCCTTCCACTTCTGCTGTCTCACTTAATTAATTAGGAGTACTTAAGTACCACTAATTTATTACTGCCTAATTTTCCTGTTGGAGTTAAACAAATCTTTAGTAGGACCCTATGCTGAATCATGTACGTGTGTATGTTTGTCTATGGAGGTGAATCATGTGGTGGAGCAGGGAGGGAATATTATTAGTGTCATGACATAAGAGTGCTATTGTTTTGCATGTCCATTTATTTCCATTGGTTCAATGAGGCAATGTTTTGCGTATTGTCCATCATGAATTTGATGCTACTGTTTGAGTAATATGCTAATGTATTCCTGTCCTTTCTCACTAATCTAATAAAGGTTTCACCTTGTTCCTACTTGTGCAAACAGGGATCATGTTGTGCCAATCATACATTTTAGTGGAACTACACAAGACAATACAATGAACTGTATCCCAGCCAATGCTTTAATTCTACTGGAAGTTCTTGATAATCTTTCGATATAATCTCAGCATTGGTAAACAAGAGTGATTTCAACCATACATTTGAAGTGCACAAAAATAAATACTATTGTGTGACTCTAGTGAGTGCTTTATCATCTCTTATGGGACTACATGAATAAGCTTTTTTTTCTCAGGTTGGTACGGGCCTAAGGCCTTCATCCATATTAGTTTGTTGACATCTCTATTTGTATCGTGCTACTATCATGAGAAACTCCTTTATCTTTCCACGTTAAAGTTTTGCAACCTATGATAAATGGCAATGCTTTGAGTGTTGAGTTGTGCTAATTGGCACTGTTTAAATAAACTAATACCTCTCTTTAAGCAAGACTACTATGTTGCTAACTTTACCCATTAAGATAATGAGGGTGGTTCTATTTGTTAGTGTATGTTTCATCAACTAGTCCCACTATTACAGTAATCTCACTCTCTCAATATATGTGCCAACAGGGATGCTCGGTTTTGGTGGAACTGCACAAAAACTTTGGGTGCTTCATTGCCTCGACAGCTTCCGTCCTTTCCTGTCAGTCGCTAATCTCCACTTGCTTTCTTCCTTTGCTGTCAGTCGCTTGGCTTATCTCGGCTTCTAGTCAAAGGAAATAGTAATTGATATGCTACCTCACACAGGTTGGTACTGGTTTTTATCCCGATTATTGTGCCTGTCATATGTGTTGGTAATTTGGTATTGTGCTACTGTTTGCCAATTTCATAAAGGAGTAATTTGGAGCCTGAACTCACAGGCAAATAATTACATCGGGTGATTTCAGTAGAACTGCACAAAATGATCAGATGGACAGGTACTTATGCTGCTGCTATGTACTCCAAAGTTCACTCAGACAAGCATCGATGTTGACAAGAAGTGCCTATATTCATTCGAGTATCAACTGGCGTCCACCAATTGTCAAATTCCAAGTATTGGGAGAGTGAACGCCAAAAATATTGCTTGGTGCATAGCCCAGAAAAACGCAGCCCAGTCTTTGGTCCCAACTTGTGCCTTTTGGTTATCGGCACATATGGTAGCGAACTATATCGCATGGACTCTAAAGATTCCAGACAAGTTGGTTGACGCGTATATTCATCTGGCACTTAATCAGTTTGCAAGCCAAGGATGCTCCATTTTCAGTTGAACTGCACAAAAAAATTGGGTGGTTCTTTTTCTCAACCGCCTCCTTTCTCATCCGTAATGTAGAATTTTGGCGAGATACAGGACAAAGATGAGCCAGTAAACTAGTTGGATGAAAGTAGTGGCCAAGTTGCTCAAACCTCCCTCGGCACGAGGCCACTATTTGAGGATAAACCTATAAGCAAAGTTCCGATTGTCTGTGGTGCCTCTTATGTACTCGAAAGTTTACTCGTACAAGAACTAATTTTAGCAAGAAGTACCTCCGATTGAACACCATTTACTAGCCTGTACCCTAGGTAATTAAAGTTCGTCCATGGATCATATTGGCTGTGATCTCAATCATTTGGATGCATAAACATACTGAACATGTGTATATCTGAATCTTTTTGTGAATTATGTATGAATATTGTCATGTGATCTATCAATCATTTGGATGCATAGATATGCTGAGCTTGTGTATATATGAATCTTTTGAGTTGTTGATAGTGAATGTTGGCTATGAATATGAACGTGTCCTGTGAACCTGAGTTTGATATGAATGTTTACTTTTTCTGTTGTATTTTTGTGTGAACTTGTTAGTATGCCTACTGTGGGGTATAAAATGCAGGTCTCTGATAAAAGTAATGTTGTGTCCAATTTATGTTTTCCCTTCTAACCACATTATATATATCTATATTATTACTATTATCGTATATTTTATAGAGACTTATATATACAATATAAAAACATCCCACGTGTTATTACTTATAAAAGTAAATGTTTAACGGAAGATGGCAAGGAAAATCCTGGTTGTTTTTGACTCACGGGCAAGGAAAATCCTGATGATTGCGTACAAAAGCTTGCAAAGATTTTAAGGACCAATTTAATAATAACACGCTCATTTTTATTTTGAGCAATAAATCGCTAATTTCTTAATTATATATATAAAAAATGTGCCTCTCTGGTTTATTCTTTGATATTAATTGCTCCTTCTAACATAACATTATATATATATAACGAGCCCACCTAATACGTGTATTTCAAGGAAGTGCAAATGGGCTAGGATTTCTTAGAAAATATAAATGGGCCTGATTGACGCGAAATTATTTGTTCACCCAGCCCAGCAAATGGACTGTACATTCTAGAAAACATGGGTTAAATATATGCCACATTTTTGCAGGCTGACATGTGGGCCAATAGGTCGAAGCCTACGCAGGGCATTGTCAACTTGGTCAACAAATGATTATGTCATCCACAACCATTGGATTTATATCCAACGGCCGGCATGCACCTTCAATCTCTCGTCTTCTTCCTCCAGCATCGCCGGGACCGCCTGGTCCGGCCTCGGCGACTAGCGGCTCTGCTTAGCATGCATCACTGCGAAGCGCTACCCCACCGCCGACCAGGCTATCCCTCCACCCCTCGACACCTCCTGTTATTCTCCACAGACTACAGCCCCACGCTGCAACAGAACCAATTATAACCCTTCTCCTCCTCTCAATCTGCGACTCCACTTCCGCATTTTCCCATCTCCGAGTCGTTCCCGTCCGGGGCCTCGCCATTGTCCACCGCCTCGCTGTGTTCGGTATGGCGTGGTCAACAAACGAGAGTCATCGGAAGAGGACTGTACGTGGAGAGCCTGATGGCTGGGACCCATGAGGTCCATGGTCACACACAAGGAAAGTTCCTCCTTATTAAGCTGAAAAAAATGTTTCCTCCACCTGACAGTTGGGACCCACCGGCTGTATCTTCGCACGGAAGGAAGTGCCTCCTTGTTTTGCGAAAAAATTATTCATCCCGTTGACAGCTGGGACCCGTCAGATTTGGTGACTGACTTGTGGGCCTACTAAGCGGAGCGCACGGCTTTGTCAACTTAATCAACAAATGATCCTAGCAGCTGGACCGTTGGATGTTAATCCAACAGCCGTGCTCCTTCTTCAAACTCTGTTCTTGCTCCTGTCTCCCGTGGGCGGCACCGTGGCTGTGCTGCCGCGCACTCGAACCAGTGAAGTTTCCCACTCCTCTCCATCTGCGACTCCATTGTCACATCTTCCCGATCTCCGGGTCGTTCCAGTCTGGGTGTGCTCGGCATGGTGTGGTCAATGTGGTCAACAACCGAGAGTCATCGGAAGATGACTGTACGTGAGAGGCTAACAGTGAGGACGCACCACGCCCATGGACACATGCATGCAACGGAACACGTCGAGGTCAACGTGGTCAAGGAACGACTTCCATCGAAAGTATACTGTACGTGGAGAGTCTCAGCTGGGTCCACGGCCGCAGCAAGTAAGTGCCTCCTTATTACGTGGAAAATAATGATTCCTCCAACTGACAGCAGGGACCCACTGGACGGGCCACCGTATTTTGCGAAAAAACGTTTGCCCCCTGACTGCTGGGACCCACCTGACGGGCCACCGTATTTCGCGAAAAAAACGTTCCCCCCGCTGTCAGCTCGGACCCACCGGAAGTGCCTCCTTATTACGCACAAAAAAATGAATACTCCCCCGCTAGCTGGGACCCACCTTGGTAGGAGGCTGACTAGTGGGCCTACTAAGTTGACGGGGACGAAGGGCTTTGTCAACTTAGTCAATATGAACGATTCTAGCTCCAGTGACCATATGATGTCCATCCAACGGCCGTGGTGCTTCTTCAACCTCTGGTCCTCTTGCTCCAGCCGCCCATAGCAGCGCCTGTCGTGGCGCATGCTCCTGCCTCTCGTGGTCGGTTGTGCTGCCGTGGAGGCCTCACCGACCTACTATTCCCACCGCTGGCCAGGCCCTGCGGCGACGGCAGCCTCACACCGCAGCCGAACCAGTGAACCCTCGTACTCCTCTCTGCGCGGGCTTCCACTGCCGCGTCTTCTCCGGCTCCGCGTCATCCCCTTCCTAGGCCTCGCCGTCGTCCACCGCCGTGGTGCTCTCCGGGCGGCGTGGTCAACATGGTCAAGGAACGACTTCCATCGGAAGAGTACTGTACGTGGAGAGGCTGACAGCTGGTTCCACGGCCACAGCCCAATTTTTTTGTGATTTTCCAAGTAAGTCTCTTTGTCAGGCTTGTTGGGATGCAAATCTTTCAAGACGAGGAGAGCTTTCATTCGGTTGGCCGAGAAAATAGACCATCAGTAATGAGAAATGGGCTATACATTTTTAAAACACATCAAACCGGCAATTAGTTTCAAATATCTTTTTTTCATTTCGAGATTTTAAATTACATTAATTTTTATGCGTGGAGAATTTGTTAGATTTTATATTGATATACATTTACTTTTAAAATCAGTTTGAATGCAAGTCGAAATTTTGGGATTAAAAACAGTTCGGACCGCACCGAAATATGCAAAATTTCATATAATTTTTTAACCATGGCCATAATATGGGTTGTAATGCTAACAAAAAGAATATGGGCTCGAAAAAAACCTTAAGAATTAGCAAATGGGCTGTAAATTATTAGAAATAATGGCAGATGGGCTGTATGCTTTTTTCCACAGATTTGAGGCTTTCCTAAAAAAAGGTTGATGCACAAGCAGTGACTGTTGGATGTCCGTCGAACGGCCGTCGTGCTTCTTCAATCTCTGCTCTTCCTGCTCCAGCCGCTCAAACAAGCGCCGGCAGAACTTCCTGCTCCCTCCTCCCCGCGGCCGGCTGTGCTGCCGCACAGGCCTCACCGCCCCATTGTACTCCCATCGCTGGCCTAGCCATCCCTCTACTCACCCACACCTGTTGTTATTCTCCGGCGATGGCAGATGAACCAGTAAACCCTCGTACAGTCGTACTCCCCTCCACATGGGAAACAACTGCCGAGTCTTCCCTGCCTCCATGTCGTTCCCTTCCTAGGCCTCACCGTCGTCCACTGCCCTGGTGCTCTCGGCGCGGCTTGGTCAACATGGTCAACAACCGACATGCATCTGAAGTGGACTGTACATGGAGAGGCCGACAGCTGGGTCCACGGCTGCACGCAAGGAAATGCCTCCTTATTACATGCAAAATAATGATTCCTCCACCTGACATCAGGGACCCACCGAAAGGGCCTCTGTATTTCGTGAAAAAACGTTACCGCCACTGACATCTCGGACCCACCAGCTATATCTTCGCACGCGAGGAAGTGCCTCCTTATTACGCACAAAAAAAATGAATACTCCCCCTGTTAGCTGGGACCCAGTATAGTGGCAGGCTGACTTGTGGGCCTACTAAGTTGACGGGGACGGAGGGCTTTGTCAACTTAGTCAATATGCACGATTCTAGCTCTAGTGACCGTACGATGTCCATCCAACGGACGTAGTGCTTCTTCAACCTCTGGTCTTCTTGCTCCAGCCGCCCAAACCAGCGCTGGTCGTGCCTCGTGCTCCTGCCTCCCATGGCCGGCTGCGATGCGGCGGAGGCCTCACCGCCCCTACTACTCCCACCGCTGGCTAGGCCATCCCTCTACTCACCCACACCCCTGTTATTCTGCGGCGATGACAGCCTCACACCGCAGCGAACTAGTGAACCCTTGTACTCCTCTACGCGTGGGCATCCACTGCCGCGTCTTCCCCGGCTCCGCGTCGTCCCCTTCCTAGGCCTCACCGTCGTCCACCGCGCTGGTGCTCTCGGCGCGGCGTGGTCAACGTGGTCAAGGAACGGCTTCCATCGGACATGGACTGTACGTGGAGAGGCTGACAGTTGGGTCCACGGCCGCAGTAAGGAAGTGCCTCCTTATTACATGCAAAATAATTATTCCTCCACCTGACAGCGGGGACCCAGCGGACGGGCCACCGTATTTCATGAAAAAACATTTGCCCCTCACTGCTGGGACCCACCAGCTACATCTTCGCATGCAAGGAAGTGCGTCTGAGAAAAAAAAACGATTCGCCCCCCTGACTGCTGGGACCAACCAGCTACATCTTCGCAGGCAAGGAAGTGCCTGACAGTCGGGACCCACCTGGTCGAAGCGTATATAGCATTGTCATTCTGGTCGCGAACGTGTACGTACATATATACTGGTGGATGTAGATCAGCTCACGTGTCGTAGTAGAGGCACGTACGTGTCATAGTAGAGGCGCGCACGTAGCATGTACACGTACGTACATCGGCCAGGGTGCAGGAAAGAAAATACGGCCACATATGTGTACATATGGGCGGGGTCTCGAACGCCTACTTGCGCATACGTACGGCTAGGGCTCGTGTACATGGCTGGGTCGGAACGGAGAAACCGTGTCATCGTCGTGTTCATGGGGAGGCAACAGAATGCGTTGTGTTCATGGGGAGGCAATGGAATGTGTCGTGTTCATGGGGAGGCAACGGAATGCATCGTGTTCATCGGGAGGCAACGGAACGCGTGGGAGCCAACCGGCTGGGTCGGAACGAAATGCGTGGTCATGTTCATCGGGAGGGCTTGGATGGAACATGCGATGGAAACGTTGCCTGGCGTACCGCAGAACGGAGGAAACGGACCTCCTAAGTTCGGAACAGGATCCTGTTGATCAGGAGGAGTCTGGCGTACCACAAAACGGAGGAAACGGACCTTCTACGGTCGAAACGGGGGCCCTGTTGATCGGGAGGGGTGTGGCGTACCACAAAACGGAAAAAATGGATCTCCTACGGTCGAAACAGGGGTCCTGTTGATTGGGAGGGGTGTGGCGTACCGCAAAACGGATGAAACGGACTTGTGTTGGAGCGTTACGGTCGAAATGGGGGTCCTGTTCATCGGGAGGGGTGTGGCGTACTGCAAAACGGGACTCCATGGGATACTGTTCATCTCCACCGTCGACCTCCTCCAGCCTCCACGGGCTACCGTCGACCTCCTTGTCGGAGTAATAGGCCACGGGTAGGCCAACCCGAGCCCCACGACCTTTTAAGACATCAGGGTAGGCTGCGCCCCTCAAGACCACAGGGCGAAGAGCCGCCTCCTGGGGAGTCTACGGCAAGACGGCCGACTGCCCGCTCACGGCCGAGTCCCAGGGACGACTTCCAGAGAAGACGGCTTTGGGGAGTCGGCCGGCGACTCCAACAAACCGTGACCTCATCGAGGGGGACGGGGCAGGGGCGTGGCTACAATGAAGCCCACACCCCGCCCCTTACCAAGGGCAGGCATGGCTACAGCGCGCCGTACTTGGGAAGATCTCCCCGCGGCGTGGCACTGTTGCCCAGCTGGCCCTGACATCAGCACCACTGTACCTAGTCCTGCCCCCACGACGGCTTGTATGTACGGCCTGGAGGCAGCAGGGCCCACCAGCCAGCGAGACCCCGGGAGACGGCGGGAGCACCGCCAGTCGGACCCAACGGGAGTCGGCCCGGGGGAGTCGGCCGAGCCCTCCCCTGGGCCCATGCGCCATTAATCAAGAAGAGATGGGGAGTTGCCACAGTGATCGCCCGCCAGGCGGCGGGGCTGTTGCCACGACCCCATGACCAAGCTTGCATCATCGGGTGCACGGCTACAGTAATCAGCAGCCGGCAAGACCCGCCCGCGGCGGACGCGGCCTGTCGGCTCCGTACCAGACCAGTCGGCGGGGCCCACCAGTCGGCGGGCCCCAGCAGTTGGCGGAGAAGTCGGAGGTCAGAGACACTAACGGCTGGGCCCGCGCCCAGTCATATTACCATTGTACCCTTGGGGGGTAGGCCTATATAAACCCCCTAGGGCACCCATGCAAAGGGTTGGATCCTAGTAGTTCTATACCTCACCAGATAGAGGGAGAGAGCTAGCCTTGCCCTCTCCTACCACCATACACAGCTCAAGGAGCAACCGTGTAAACACTTGACCATAGTGATCATGCGGAGACCCCGCAGAGCAGCAGTAGGGGTATTATCTCCCCGGAGAGCCCCGAAGCTGGGTAAGATCCGCCGGCGTGCATGTCTTTGCCTCATCCCGTTTCTAGGCACCGGCGACGTTCTACTCGCCCCCACAATGATAAGCCATCCGTTGGCATATGTCGCACCAAACCCCCGACATTTGGCGCCCACCATGGGGCATGGTGCACCGCCGTCCGGATATCTGTTCTGGACGGGAACCCTTTTCCTCCCTGGCGAGCGCAGCCAGCCAGGCACACCAGACGAAGTTTGTGTCGACGCGCTGCGCGGCGTGGAGATCGCCTGCGCAGCCAGCTCCTTGGCCGAACTTGTCGGCGAGGTCCGCCTCTCCGACTAACCTGCGTCCGATGCAGGCGTAGGCAGCCCCGAAAACCTCCTCGCGGGCCTCCTCGATCAACTCCATGTTTCCGGCGAGCCTGCCGTAGACTTGCAGTCCGTAGGCTCCACCGACCCGATGCTGGTCGACTCCGACACCGTGTCGGTCGACGCTTTCCCCTCCAACGTGGTGGTCTACGACGGACCTCTCCCCCACACGGAGAGCGATGCGAGCACCGTCACTAAGGTGCTGGTCATCAGTCATGATGAGTTCCCTGGTGGAAGGGCGCACTACTCACTGGCACGGCGCTGCAAGACCTAGCTGCGCCGATTCCAGAAGATGCTGACGCAGAGACGTTAGAAGCACGCCGCCTGCAGCTTGTTGAAGGCGCGAAGAAGCTAGCCAGCATGAGACGCTTTTCATAAGCTTACCAGCGGGAGATGGATCACGCTGTTGGCGGCTCGCCGGCTCCGGCAGGGCCCAGCCGCCTTGGCACGGTTCAGCAGCGCGCCGTAGCCATCGCCAGCCTATTTGGGGCTAGCCGCCCCGTGTATGCCATGCCAGCAGAGAACATCCGAGCGGCCCAGCCAGCGGCGGATGAGCTGGACAATTTCGAGGGCGAAGAGCGCCGCCTCATGATGGAGCGAGTCCAGCGGCTCCTCGACGCGACCGCCGCGCAGAACAAGGCCGGCTGCCGCAGCGGCCAAACAACGACCTGCACCGAGATCAAGGCGCGACGTCTCGGACGCCGACTGGCGGTACCCGAGGAAGAAAGGACAAGGAGCGGGCTGTCATGTAACACCCCGGATGTAACTTTCCCTATTTGTACTCCAACCCTTGCCGTTTCCAGCGTTAAGTTATATTTATTTCCTCAGGTTCGGGTTTTTGTCTCCGTGTGTTGTTGTCATTGTCATGCATCTCATATAATGTCATCATGTGCATTGCATTTGCATACGTGTTCATCTCATGCATTCGAGCATTTTCCCCGTTGTCCGTTTTGCATTCCGGCGCTTCGTTCTCCTCCGGTGGTCATTTCTAGCTTTCTTTCGTGTGTGGGGATTAAACATTTCCGGATTGGACCGAGACTTTCCAAGCGGCCTTGGTTTACTACCGGTAGACCGCCTGTCAAGTTTCGTACCATTTGGACTTCATTTGATACTCCAACGGTTAACCGAGGGACCGAAAAGGCCTCGTGTGTGTTGCAGCCCAACACCCCTCCAATTTGGCCCAAAACCCACCAAACTCTGCTCCATCATCTAGAGCGCTCGATCACAATCGCGTGGCCGAAAACCGCACCTCATTTGGACTCTCCTAGCTCCCTCTATGCCTATTTAAACACCCCCCTCAAATCCGGATCCCTTCTCTTCCCGAAAACCTAGAAAATGCCCCCGCCGTCACCGGACACGTCCGGCCGCCGCCGAACGAAATCGCCACCGCCGCCCGCACCAATCAGGCACTGCCACATGGGCGTGCGCCCACACCCCCGCCGCCTCGCCCCCGCCGGCCCGCCAGGCCTGGGGCGGGCCCTCCTCCTCCGCCGCCTGGGCCGAGCTGCCCCGCCGCGGCCTCCTCACGCCGCCACCGAG
>NC_041384.1:624436696-624446184 GCF_002162155.2 Triticum dicoccoides | reverse complement strand
CACCGCGCCCTGCGCCGCCGCCCCCAGCCACCGGCGTCCGTGCCCGCCGGCCGCCGCCGTCCGGCCTCCCCCTTGTCGCCGGCAACCTCCTCCTCTCCGGAAGCTACAGTTCCTCGCCGGAGTTCCTCGATTTCCGTGCGCGAGATCTAGATCCAAAAAACCCTAGAGGTTGATTTTTTTGTCTAAGTCCCGAAATTCTCAGTCCAAGTGCTCATGTTCGCGGCTCCGTAACTTTGCATCCGTACCTCCGATTCCTGCATATAGCATATCAAACTGTTCACCTCAGAGAGTACATCATTTCATTCCATTGCATCATTTTCATTTGAGCTCATCTTGATGCCCGAAATGCTGTTAGAAGAGGGCTACTTGAGTTCATTGTCAGATCTGCTACTCCGTTTAGCACTTTTGTCATTTTTGCCATGATTAATGTGTGCATGCTATGACCTGATGCTCTACATGTGTTTTGTTAAGGGTTTTGTGATCTTTCCAGAGGTGCAACCCATGTATTTTTAGGATGTGTGTGGTGACTAGTGCAAGCTTGCAAAGTGGTGCACTTGCTAATTCTGTTTTCAGGGACTTAGTAATATAACTAAGTCCTGGATCTGTTTATCTCATGATGCCATATGTTCTTGTTGTTTCCTAGTGATCCGTGCCTCTTTTGAGGATGATCAGTAAGGGAGTTTTGTTAATATTGTAGTGCTCTATCCATCCATGTCTTTGTTTGCAATTATGGAGCACCCTGGCTTGAGTTAATCGAGCTCTACTTTTGCTACTTTGTGAATCTGGGCAGATTGTCAACTTGTTTGGAATTTTGCCGGTGATGTTGTAGTTGATCCGTGCATGCTATGATATTGTTCTTACCACGTCTAACTTGCGTTTTGTGCCTTCTTTATGGATGTATGCTTGTCTTGCCATGACTTGCACTGTAGTGAGTGCATCGAGCTCGTAAGCATGCCTACTTGAGTTATATTTAAGCATGTGTCAGTTTTCACTAAGTCTGAAAACTGATTATGTTTTTGCTATGTTCACATGCTTACAATTGTATTTTCTGATCCCTTTTGGCTCAAGGTCACTAAGGGACTTTTGTTAAGCTCCTTGAGTAGCTCCATGCCATGCTTTACTTTGCCATGTTCAGGTCCTGTAGCAGGTAGTTTTGTTGCTCCGAAGAGGGCTACCTGATCTGAAATTCTAGACAAGTGTTAATTTCACTAAGTCTGAGATCTGTTTGCCATTTGCATTTTTGCCATGTTTGTTTGAACCTGTTAATGGATGAATTGGCCGTAGCTCAGTTCTAGACTTTTGTTAACCATCTTGTAAGCATCCCTGCCATATATTTTCTTGTCATGTTTGGGTGTTGTAGCATGTTCATCTCATTGCATTTAGATGCCTACTTGCTGTAAATCGCAGACCGGTGTCATTTTTGAATCGCTTGCCATTTCCAAACCGTAACTCCGATTCCGGCGTTCTTTATATCGTTTTCAAGAGATTTCATCTCATCTTTCCAGTGGCACACTTGGTTTTCCAAGTTGAGGCCAGGTTCATACATTTCCTGTCATATCTTGCATTTTGCATCCCGCATCGCATTCCGCATATCATATCATCTTTGCATCGTGTTGTTTGAGTTGCACGTGGTTGATTGTATCCTTGTTGCTTGTTTGTCTTGTTTGGGTAGAGCTGGGAGACGAGTTTGCTAATGAGGAGCCCGTTGAGTTTTCTTTCGAGGATCCAGTCAACTCTGACAATTGTGCAGGCAAGATGATCATACCCTCGAAATCACTACTATCTTTGCTATGCTAGTTTGCTCGCTCTTTTGCTATGCCATTGCTAGGATGCCAACCACTTGCTTGCAAGCCTCCCAAATTGCCATGTCAAACCTCTTACCCACCATGTCCTAGCAAACCGTTGATTGGCTATGTTACTGCTTTGCTCAGCCCCTCTTATAGCGTTGCTAGTTGCAGGTGAAGATTGGAGGCTGTTCCTTGTTGGAACATTTAATTACTTATTGGGATATCATTATATTACTTTGTTATCTTAATGCATCTATATACTTGGTAAAGGGTGGAAGGCTCGGCCTCTCGCCTAGTGTTTTGTTCCACTCTTGCCGCCCTAGTTTCCGTCATATCGGTGTTATGTTCCCGGATTTTGCGTTCCTTACGCGGTTGGGTTATAATGGGAACCCCTTGACAGTCCACCTTGAATAAAACTCCTCCAGCAATGCCCAACCTTGGTTTTACCATTTGCCACCTAGCCTTTTCCCTTGGGTTTCGCGGACTCAAGGGTCATCTTATTTTAACCCCCCGGGCCAGTGCTCCTCTGAGTGTTGGTCCAACCTAGAGCACCGTGCGGGGCCGTCCCTTGGCAACTTGGGTTACGTTGGCTCCCGTACGCTTAGCTTATCTGGTGTGCCCTGAGAACGAGATACGTGCAGCTCCTATCGGGATTTGTCGGCACAGCGGGCGGTGTTGCTGGACTTGTTTTACCATTGTCGGAGTTGTCTTGAATTATCGAGATACCGAGTCTGATCGGAACGTCTTGGGAGGAGGTCTATTCCTTCGTTGACCGTGAGAGCTTGTCATGGGGTAAGTTGGGACTCCCCTGCAGGGATTGAACTTTCGAAAGCCGTGCCCGCGGTTATGGGCAGATGGGAATTTGTTAATGTCCGGTTGTAGATAACTTGAACCTTAATTAATTAAAATGAATCAACTGAGTGTGTTACCGTGATGGCCTCTTCTCGGCGGAGTCCGGGAAGTGGACACGGTGTTGGAGTAATGTTTCCGCAGGTTGTTCTCTAGTTTCTCGCTCGTGCTTTGCCTCCTCTTCTCGCTCTCTTTTGCGAATAAGTTAGCCACCATATTTGCTAGCCGCTTGCTGCAGCTCCACCTATATTTACCTTGCCTTACCTACGAGCTTAAATAGTCTTGATCGCGATGGTGCGAGATTGCTGAGTCCCTGTGGCTCACAGATTCCTATTACACCAGATGCAGGGCCTGATGATTCCGCTCCAGGATACGCGTATGAGCTCAAGTGGGAGTTCGATGAGGACTCTCAACGTTACTATGTTTCCTTTCCCGATGATCAGTAGTGGTGCCTAGTTGGGGGTGAACGGGACCGTTGTCGCATGTTGGGTTCTCTTTTATTTTGGCGCCGTAGTCGGGCCAGGAGTGTTTGGATGATGTAATGTTATTTATGTACTTGATTGACGTGGCGAGTGTAAGCCAACTATGTTTTCTCCCCTTTATTATTTATATTACATGGGATGTTGTGAAGATTGCCTAACTTGCGACATATGCCTTCAATGCGATTATGCCTCTAAGTCGTGCCTCGACACGTGGGAGCTATAGTCGCATCGAGGGTGTTACAAGTTGGTAATCAGAGCCTTCCCCGACCTTAGGAACCCCATTGCTTGATCATTTTTAGCGGCCGAGTTGTGTCTAGAGAAATGTTTTGAGTCATCAGGAATTATATATCGGAGAGATTAGGAATTCTTTTTACTTCCCAGTCTCCTCATCGCTCTGGTAAGGCATCCTGACGTAGAGTTTTGACTCTTCTCTTCTCAAATTTCACTAAATTTTTTTTAGGATCACGCGGGTATCTTAGAATCGTTCCGATGGTTTTATGATGAGAACATTGTCTTGGTGCCTCCTGTCAGGGGTTTAGTGGAAGTGTCCCGGGGAGTTGAGCTCTGAGGTGTTGTCATCATAATTTTATCGTTGCAGTTCTGGAATACCTGAGTCTAGTACGCCGACATCGAAAATCTCTTTTATGCAGTTCGTTGGTGAGATAACCTCGACGCCACCCAGTACTGGGGCGGGAGTTCGGGAGTATCGCCATAACTTGTATAACGGATGCTTTTCGAAGGTTG
Source organism: Triticum dicoccoides (assembly GCF_002162155.2). Classification (NCBI taxonomy): domain Eukaryota; kingdom Viridiplantae; phylum Streptophyta; class Magnoliopsida; order Poales; family Poaceae; genus Triticum; species Triticum dicoccoides. The sequence goes on along the minus strand of NC_041384.1, from coordinate 624,442,322 downwards.
AGGTAGATGGTTTCCGAAGGTTTCTTGGTTATGTGTTGAAGGATGGATACAGCTGGATGTAGGATTTGCTAGATTTGGGTGAGATATTATGCTTCCCCTGTATCCCCAACACCTGATTGCATAACCGGAAAGGTTCGGAAGTTTCATAGGTGGAAATTCTTGTAGCTCTAGTTCTTCTTCCATGAATATTGGTTTGAGATTGGGATTTCTTACCGATTATTCGTTCTTGATCCGTACCTTGTTGATTTATTTCTCTACCTTAATTCTACGTGGCTTCTCAATTTATGGATATGTGACCATTTCAAGAGGAATGCATTCATTCATTTTGTTCGGATGTGAAGATTATATGTTGCAATTTTCATTCCGTTGGATTCAGCTTCAATATTTGTCTATCAATGTGCTAATGATGGTCAACCTCTTCAGGATGGCTCCTCCAATGCGCACGACTCCGAATCCTGATCCGCCACCACCTCCACCTCCTCCGGAGGCATGGCAAGCTGTGATGGCCGCAACCAATGCAAACACAAAGTTGATCATGCAAATTCTTCAAGAGCGCAATCAAGGCAGTCAAGGGAATCAAGGCAGCAATCAGAGTCACTTTGCTACACTCAACCAGTTCCTTGCTAACGGGCCAAAGACTTTCAGCAATTGTGTTGAGGCAACCGATGCTGACGATTGGCTTGTGGATCTGTGCAAGCATTTCGAGTGCAGTAACGTCAGGCCTGAGGACTTTGTTAAGTTCGCTTCCTTCCAACTCAAAGATCAAGCTGCAGAATGGTTCCAGCAGTACAAGGACTCCAGAGGTGGACGTGTTATCACTTGGGATGATTTCCGTCGAGATTTTAGGGCTCATCATATTCTCCAGAGCGTGGTTGAAAGCAAGTGTGAGGAATTCCGCAATCTGAAGCAAGGCTCTTTGTCTGTCTATGACTACACCAAGTTGTTCCAGAAGCTCGCTTGCTTTGCTAAGCAGGACGTCCCTGATGAGAACAACATGATATATCAGTTCAGGGGTGGTCTCAGAGAAGAAATTCAGCTAGCTCTTGTCCTCTTTGAGCCCTTGAGATACGATGAGTTCTAAAACATGGCACTGAAGCAAGAGGCTGCTCAGTTGAGGTGTGATGCTTCCAAGAAGCGAGTCAGAGATGTTACTCCTCCTTCCTCTACTCAAGTGGCCAAGCAGCAGAAGTATAGGCTTCCTCCTCCTCCGTTCCGTCATCCGTATCAGCAAGAGCAAAGGTGGCAGTGGTTCTTCCCACCCACCCAACCCTGGCTTTCAGAACAAGACTTCGTCTCAAGCTCCAAGATCGAGTGCTCCGTATCACCATCCACTTTCAGAGGTCACGTGCAACAAGTGCCAACAGAAGGGTCACTATGCCAACAAGTGTTTCAACCAGAGGCGTCTTCCTCCTCCTCCTCCTGTCAGATCGGCAAGTACAGCTGTGGTCAAGCATAACCCCAAGCACGCCAAGGTCAACTTGCTGAATGCAGCTCAGGCAGAGGAATCATCAGATGTCATCATGGGTAACTTTCCAGTTAACTCTTTTCCAGCAAAAGTTCTTTTTGACACTGGTGCATCGCATTGTTTCATGTCAAGATCATTTGTTTCCAAGCATGACTTCGTTTCACAAATGTTGGGTAAACCTATGGGAGTGGTTTCTCCGGCTAAGTCTATGAGGGCTACTTCAATACTTCCGGATGTTTCTATCATGATGGGTGATTTCATGTTTCTGGCTTCTCCAATGGTTCTTGGTAACTCGGATATTGACCTTATTCTCAGGATGGATTGGCTTTCTAAGCACAAGGCTCAGCTTGATTGTGCAGCTAGGCAGATTCAATTAACTCATTCATCTGAGGATGTAATTGTCTTTGCCGCGAATGACGATACCATCCATCTGTTTTCTCTCAATGAGAAGGGTGAACTCGATGCTATCTCGCAAATTCCAGTCATTTGCGAATATCAAGACGTCTTTCCAGAAGAGCTCCCAGGAATGCCTCTGCACCGGCCAGTTGAATTCGTTATTGATCTTGAGCCTGGTACGGAACCTGTGTGCAAACGTCCTTACAAGCTCGGACCTGAAGAGTTGAAGGAGCTGAAGAAGCAACTTGATATTCAAGAGAAAATGGGTCTCATCCGGCCTAGTTCTTCTCCGTGGGGTTGTGGTGTTATTTTTGTGAAGAAGAAGGATGGAACAGACCGACTTTGTGTTGATTACCGTCCAGTGAACAAGAAGACCATCAAGAACAAATACCCACTTCCCAACATCAATGAGCTCTTCGAACAACTCAAAGGTGCCCAAGTATTCTCCAAGCTTGATCTCCGTATGGGTTATCATCAGATTCAAATCCGTGAGCAAGATATTCCCAAGACGGCTTTCAGGACAAGCTTTGGTTCTTATGAATACACTGTCATGTCTTTTGGCCTCGCCAACGCTCCTCCGACGTTCTCTCGCATGATGAACTTCATCTTCAATGCCTACACCAATGACTTTGTTTTGGTCTATCTCGATGACATTCTGGTTTTCTCGAAGAACAAGGAAGATCATGCCAAGCATTTGCGTTTGGTTCTTGATAAGCTCAGGGAACATCAGTTCTACGCGAAGTTCTCCAAGTGTGAATTTTGGCTCGATGAGGTTCTTTATCTTGGTCATATCATCTCTGCCAAGGGCATTGCCGTGAATCCTGAGAAGGTGTCTGCAATTGTGAATTGGGAACCTCCTTAGAACGTGAAGCAACTCCGTAGTTTTCTCGGTCTCGCAAGCTATTGCCGAAGATTCGTTGAAAACTTTTCTAATATCGCGAAGCCTCTCTCAAATCTTCTTCAGAAGCATGTCAAGTACGTTTGGTCTCCGGAGTGTGACATTGCTTTCAACACTTTGAAAGAGAAATTGATCACTGCTCCAGTTCTGACTCCGCCTGATGAATCCAAGCCGTACGATGTCTTTTGTGATGCCTCTCTCCAAGGTCTTGGCGCAGTTTTGATGCAAGAGAAGAAAGTTGTGGCTTATACATCTCGCCAGTTGAAGCCTAATGAGAAGAACTACCCCACTCACGATCTCGAGTTGGCGGCAGTTGTGCATGCTCTTTTGACTTGGAGACATCTTCTATTGGGAAGAAAAATGGACATTTTCACTGATCACAAGAGTCTCAAGTACATCTTCACTCAGCCTAATCTCAACCTCAGGCAAACTCGATGGGTCGAAATGATTCAAGAGTATAATCCGAGTATCGAGTATACTCCAGGAAAGGCCAATGTGATTGCTGACGCTTTGAGCAGGAAGGCTTACTGCAACAGTCTGATTCTCAAGCCTTATCAACCCGAGCTTTATGAAGCTTTCCGCAAACTTAATCTGCAAGTTGTTCCTCAAGGTTTCCTCTCCAACCTTCTAGTCTCTGCTACCTTGGAAGACCAGATTCGCCAAGCCCAGCTTCTTGATGCTATGGTGAAAAGGTGAAGATTGGGATTGCCAAGAGTCAGTCCAAGTACAAGTGCTACCACCTTGATGACAAGGACACTCTCTTCTTCGAGGATCGTATTGTTGTACCCAAAGGTGACCTCCGTAAAGTGATCATGAACGAGGCTCACAATTCTCTCCTCTCCATCCACCCTGGGAGCACGAAGATGTATCAGGACCTCAAGCAAGCTTATTGGTGGACTCGAATGAAGCGTGAAATCGCTCAATTCGTGAATGAATGTGATGTCTGCAGAAGAGTGAAGGCAGAACACCAAAGTCCAGCTGGTCTCCTCCAACCTCTTGCCATTCCAGAATGGAAGTTTGACCACATTGAAATGGACTTCGTGACTGGGTTTCCAAAGTCCAAGCGTGGCAATGATGCTATATTCGTTGTCATCGACAAACTCACCAAAGTGGCTCATTTTCTGCCTATCAAAGAGTCGATCACTGCAGCTCAATTGGCGGAACTCTATACCTCTAGTATTGTCTCTCTGCACGGTATTCCACAAGTGATCTCTTCAGACCATGGCAGCATCTTTACCTTGAAGTTTTGGGATTCTTTTCAGAAGGCCATGGGCACGAACATCCGCTTCAGCACAGCTTTCCATCCTCAAACTAGCGGTCAAGTCGAGCGTGTCAACCAGATTCTTGAAGATATGCTCAGGGCTTGTGTGATCTCCTTCGGCATGAAGTGGGAGGATTGTCTTCCTTATGCTGAATTCTCCTACAACAACAGTTTTCAAGCAAGTTCGGGCAAGGCCCCTTTTGAAATTCTGTATGTCAGGAAGTGCCGTACCCCTCTCAACTGGTCTGAAACCGGTGAACGTCAGCTTTTGGGTAATGACTTAATCACAGAAGCAGAAGAAATGTGCAAAGTCATTCGTGATAACCTCAAAGCAGCCCAATCCCGCCAGAAGAGCTACTATGATAGTAAGCACCGCGATTTGGCTTTCGAGATCGGAGATCATGTTTACCTCCGTGTCTCTCCTATGAAAGGTACTCGTCGCTTTGGTATCAAAGGGAAGCTTGCCCCTAGATACGTGGGACCTTTCAAGATTGTCAGCAAGAGAGGCGACCTCGCCTATCAACTCGAGCTTCCTTCAAACTTTGCAAATGTTCATGACGTGTTCCATGTCTCTCAGCTTCGAAAGTGCTTCAAGACTCCTGACCGCACCGTCAACTTCGAGGACATTGAGCTCCAAGAAGATCTCTCTTATCGTGAGCACCCAGTTGCTATTCTAGAAGAGACTGAACGCAAGACTCGCAACAAGTCGATCAAATTTCTCAAAGTCAAGTGGTCACACCATTCCGACCGTGAAGCTACCTGGGAACGCGAGGATCACCTCCGTTCTGAGTACCCGGCATTCTTTCAGTCCTAGATCTCAGGACGAGATCCTTTCATAGTGGTGGAGTGTTGTAACACCCCGGATGTAACTTTCCCTATTTGTACTCCAACTCTTGCTGTTTCCGGCGTTAAGTTATATTTATTTCCTCGGGTTCGGGTTTTTATCTCCATGTCTTGTTGTCATTGTCATGCATCTCATATCATGTCATCATGTGCATTGCATTTGCATACGTGTTCATCTCATGCATTCGAGCATTTTCCCCATTGTCCGTTTTGCATTCCGGTGCTTTGTTCTCCTCCGGTGGTCATTTCTAGCTTTTTTCGTGTGTGGGGATTAAACATTTCCGGATTGGACCGAGACTTTCCAAGAGGCCTTGGTTTACTACCGGTAGACCGCCTGTCAAGTTTCATACCATTTGGACTTCGTTTGATACTCCAACGGTTAACCGAGGGACCGAAAAGGCCTCGTGTGTGTTGCAGCCCAACACCCCTCCAATTTGGCCCCAAACCCACCAAACTCTGCTCCATCATCTAGAGCGTTCGATCACGATCGCGTGGCCAAAAACCGCACCTCATTTGGACTCTCCTAGCTCCCTCTATGCCTATTTAAACACCCCCCCGAAATCCGGATCCCTTCTCGCCCCGAAAACCTAGAAAACGCCCCCGCCGTCACCGGACACGTCCGGCCGCCGCCGGACAAAATCGCCACCGCCGCCCACGCCAATCAGGCGCTGCCACCTGGGCGTGCGCTCACATCCCCGCCGCCTCGCTCCCGCCAGCCCGCCAGGCCCGGGGCGGGCCCTCCTCCTCCGCCGCCTGGGCCGAG
>NC_041384.1:624410454-624436197 GCF_002162155.2 Triticum dicoccoides | reverse complement strand
GAGCCGCCTCCACCGGATCCGGCCGCCGCAGGCCATTGCCGGCCGGCGCCCGAAGCGCTTCGCCGGCCCGCCGCCTCCGCCCGCCGGCGCCACCACCAGCCGCCGCCACCGCGCCCTGCGCCGCCGCCCCCGGCCACCGGCGTCCGTGCCCGCCGGCCGCCGCCGGCCGTCCTCCCCCTTGTCACCGGCAACCTCCTCCTCTCTGGCAGCTACAGTTCCACGCCAGAGTTCCTCGATTTCCGTGCGCGAGATCTAGATCCAAAAAACCCTAGAGGTTGATTTTTTTTTCTAAGTCCCGAAATTCTCAGTCCAAGTGCTCATGTTCGCGGCTCCGTAACTTTGCATCCGTACCTCCGATTCATGCATATAGCATATCAAAATGTTCACCTCAGAGAGTACGTCATTTCATTCCATTGCATCATTTTCATTTGAGCTCATCTTGATGCCCGAAATGCTGTTAGAAGAGGGCTACTTGAGTTAATTGTCAGATCTGCTACTCCGTTTAGCTCTTCTGTCATTTTTGCCATGATTAATGTGTGGATGCTATGACCTGATTCTCTACATGTGTTTTGTTAAGAGTTTTGTCATCTTTCCAGAGGTGCAACCCATGTATTTTTAGGATGTGTGTGGTGACTAGTGCAAGCTTGCAAAGTGGTGCACTTGCTAATTCTGTTTTCAGGGACTTTGTAATATCACTAAGTCCTGGATCTGTTTATCTCATGATGCCATATGTTCTTGTTGTTTCCTAGTGATCCGTGCCTCTTTTGAGGATGATCAGTAAGAGAGTTTTGTTAATATTGTAGTGCTCTATCCATCCATGTCTTTGTTTGCAATTATGGAGCACCCTGGCTTGAGTCAATCGAGCTCTACTTTTGCTACTTTGTGAATCTGGGCAGATTGTCAACTTGTTTGGAATTTTGCCGGTGATGTTGTAGTTGATCCGTGCATGCTATGCTATTGTTCTTGCCATGTCTAACTTGCATTTTGTGCCTTCTTGATGGATGTATGCTTGTCTTGCCATGACTTGCACCGTAGTGAGTGCATCGAGCTCGTAAGCATGCCTACTTGAGTTATATTTAAACATGTGTCAGTTTTCACTAAGTCAAACTGATTATGTTTTTGCTATGTTCCCATGCTTGCAATTGTATTTTCTGATCCCTTTTGGCTCAAGGTCACTAAGGGACTTTTGTTAAGCTCCTTGAGTAGCTCCATGCCATGCTTTACTTTGCCATGTTCAGGTCCTGTAGCAGGTAGTTTTGTTGCTCCGAAGAGGGCTACCTGATCTGAAATTCCAGACAAGTGTTAATTTCACTAAGTTTGAGATCTGTTTGCCATTTGCATTTTTGCCATGTTTGTTTGAACCTGTTAATGGATGAATTGGCTGTAGCTCAGTGCTAGACTTTTGTTAAGCATCTTGTAAGCATCCCTGCCATGTATTTTCTTGTCATGTTTGGGTGCTGTAGCATGTTCATCTCATTGCATTTAGATGCCTACTTGCTGTAAATCGCAGACCGGTGTCATTTTTGAATCGCTTGCCATTTCCAAACCGTAACTCCGATTCTGGCATTCTTTATATCGTTTTCAAGCGATTTCATCTCATCTTTCCAGTGGCACACTTGGTTTTCCAAGTTGAGGCCAGGTTCATACATTTCCTGTCATATCTTGCATTTTGCATCCCGCATCGCATTCCGCATAGCATATCATCTTTGCATCGTGTTGTTTGAGTTGCACGTGGTTGATTGTATCCTTGTTGCTTGTTTGCCTTGTTTGGGTAGAGCCGGGAGACGAGTTTGCTAACGAGGAGCCCGTTGAGTTTGCTTTCGAGGATCCAGTCAACTCTGACAATTGTGCAGGCAAGATGATCATACCCTCGAAATCACTACTATCTTTGCTATGCTAGTTTGCTCGCTCTTTTGCTATGCCATTGCTAGGATGCCTACCACTTGCTTGCAAGCCTCCCAAATTGCCATGTCAAACCTCTAACCCACCATGTCCTAGCAAACCGTTGATTGGCTATGTTACTGCTTTGCTCAGCCCCTCTTATAGCGTTGCTAGTTGCAGGTGAAGATTGGAGGCTGTTCCTTGTTGGAACATTTAATTACTTATTGGGATATCATTATATTACTTTGTTATCTTAATGCATCTATATACTTGGTAAAGGGTGGAAGGCTCGGCCTCTCGCCTAGTGTTTTGTTCCACTCTTGCCGCTCTAGTTTCCGTCATATCGGTGTTATGTTCCCTGATTTTGCGTTCCTTACGCGGTTGGGTTATAATGGGAACCCCTTGACAGTCCGCCTTGAATAAAACTCCTCCAGCAATACCCAACCTTGGTTTTACCATTTGCCACCTAGCCTTTTCCCTTGGGTTTCGCGGACTCAAGGGTCATCTTATTTTAACCCCCCGGGCCAGTGCTCCTCTGAGTGTTGGTCCAACCTAGAGCACCGTGCGGGGTCGTCCCTTGGAAACTTGGGTTACGATGGCTCCCGTATGCTTAGCTTATCCGGTGTGCCCTGAGAATGAGATATGTGCAGCTCCTATCGGGATTTGTCGGCACAGCGGGCGGTGTTGCTGGACTTGTTTTACCATTGTCGGAGTTGTCTTGAATTACCGAGATACCGAGTCTGATCGGAACGTCTTGGGAGGAGGTCTATTCCTTCGTTGACCGTGAGAGCTTGTCATGGGCTAAGTTGGGACTCCCCTACAGGGATTGAACTTTCAAAAGCCGTGCCCGCGGTTATGGGCAGATGGGAATTTGTTAATGTCCGGTTGTAGATAACTTGAACCTTAATTAATTAAAATGAATCAACTGATTGTGTTACCATGATGGCCTCTTCTCGGCGGAGTCCGGGAAGTGGACACGGTGTTGGAGTAATGTTTGCGCAGGTTGTTCTCTAGTTTCTCGCTCGTGCTTTGCCTCCTCTTCTCGCTCTCTTTTGCGAATAAGTTAGCCACCATATTTGCTAGTCGCTTGCTGCAGCTCCACCTATATTTACCTTGCCTTACCTACGAGCTTAAATAGTCTTGATCGCGAGGGTGCGAGATTGCTGAGTCCCTGTGGCTCACAGATTCCTATTACACCAGATGCAGGGCCTGATGATTCCGCTCCAGGATATGCGTATGAGCTCAAGTGGGAGTTCGACGAGGACTCTCAACGTTACTATGTTTCCTTTCCGATGATCAGTAGTGGTGCCCAGTTGGGGGTGAACGGGACCGTTGCCGCATGTTGGGTTCTCTTTTATTTTGGCGTCGTAGTCGGGCCATGAGTGTTTGGATGATGTAATGTTATTTATGTACTTGATTGACGTGGCGAGTGTAAGCCAACTATGTTTTCTCCCCTTTATTATTTATATTACATGGGATGTTGTGAAGATTGCCTAACTTGCGACATATGCCTTCAATGCGATTATGCCTCTAAGTCGTGCCTCGACACGTGGGAGCTATACTCGCATCGAGGGTGTTACATGTCAGCCACAGTCGGACTCGGATTACCATAGAGCGCGACCGAGACGGCCGCCCAAGAGCTGTGGAACGACGGGACGACTGTCCGCCTCCCCCTCCCCGCAAGGAGAGGCGAGTCTCCCTGCCGCCTGTTGACCATCCGACTCTCAGAGACCGCCTTGGCCGCCGAGAGGGAGTTGGGGAGAATGACGCCCGCCACCGGATCGACCGACTTCACCGGTCCCTGGCGCTGGAAGAAGACGAGCTGGGTCCGCCTTGTTTTGGGCCCCGCATTCGGGACGAGCCCTTTCCTAGAGGGTTCACGCTCCCAAGAGACACGCCCAAGTATACCGGCTCCGTGAAGCCGGAAGACTGGCTAGTCAACTACTCCATGGCTGTCAGCATAGCAAATTGCAACACGCGTGTCGTTGTAAATTACGTTCCGCTCATGCTCCAGGGCACGGCCTGGACATGGCTGAACAACCTGAAGCCCCGCAACATCAACAGTTGGGTCGACTTCACTGAAGCATTCGTCCGCAACTTCACCAGCACGTACAAGCGTCCTCCCAAGCCTTGTCAGCTCTCCTTGTGCGTGCAAGGTCCTGACGAGTCGACTCGCGACTACCTCACGCGTTGGGCCAAGCTCCGGAACTCCTGTGAGGGCGTGCACGAGGTGCAGGCCATCGAGTACTTCACAGCCGCATGCCAAGAAGGCACCCTCCTCAAGCACAAGCTCCTCTGCGACGAGCCAGAGACCCTCGACGAGCTGCTAATCATAGAGGACAAGTACGCTACGGCCGACTCCTCCATGAAGACGGAAATTCAAATCAGCACGACTGGCAAGGTAGCTCCTCAGGCTCCAAGAACTCTGGCAGCAGACGTCGGCCGGCGACAACAGCAGGGCGACCACAAGCGCAAGGCCCCGCAGCCGGCTTCCAGCAGCCGGCCGGTACCGACCGTCGAAGCCCAGCAGCCAGAAGAGCAGCCTCCGCCCAAGCGACAGAAAGGCGGCAAGCCGAACTGGTTGCCGGCCTTCTCCTATGAGCAGACCTTGGATGGACCTTGCAAGTTCCACAGCGGCGCGAAGCCATCGAATCACACCACCCGGAAGTGCCACTGGCTCACCAGGATCGCCAAGGGAGACGGCCTCCTGCCACCCCCGCCTGCTGGGCAGCCCCTCCGCCTCCGCCCCAGCATCCGGCAGTCAGGCCAGTCGGCGCAGTACAAGACGAGTACCCTGAAGAGCACGGAGCCTACGTTGTGTTCACCAGTGTGGCTGACGATCGACGCAGCAGGCGGCTGTAGCGACAAGAGGTGAACGCGGTGGCCTCAGAGATGCCAGAGTTCATGCACTGGTCAGAGAGGCCCATCAGTTGGAGCAGGGCTGACCACCCAGAAGTGATGCCGAGTCCGGGTTCCTACGCCTTGGTCCTGGACGCCACCTTTGCCACGGACAGACGGGCCGCGCATTTTTTGTGAGTTCTGATAGACGGGGGCAGCAGCATCAACATCCTGTACAAGGACACCATGGAGAAGTTAGGAATCAAGCAGAGACAGCTTCAGAACAGCCGGACTATCTTCCATGGCATTGTTCCTGGGCTTTCCTGTTCACCAATCGACAAGATCCTGATTGACGTCCTCTTTGGGGACAAAGATCACTTCCGAAGAGAGTCTGTTTGGTTCGAGGTGGTGGACCTTGAGAGCCCATACCATGCGCTACTTGGCCGGCCCGCCTTGGCCAAGTTCATGGAGGTCCCCCACTACGCCTACCTCAAGATGAAGATGCCCAGTTCCAGGGGAATTCTGACTGTGGCCGGCGACTACCGGAAGTCGTCCGCTTGCGCGGCCGAAAGCAGTCGGAGATATCGCCCGACCCGAAGGAGTCGGAAGCCGAAGGTTCGTTCAAGCCAGCCAAAGAGACAAAGAAGATACCCTTGGATCCGGAACACCTAGAGAGGTACGCCGTCGTAGCTGCAAACCTCGACAGCAAATAGGAAGGCGAGCTCGTCGAGTTCCTCCGTGAGAATCGGGACATCTTCGCATGGTCTCCCAAAGACATGCCAGGTGTGCCGACGGAATTCGCCGAGCACAAGTTACACGTCCGATCTGATGCAAAGCCGGTCAGGCAGCCCTGTGCCGCTTATCAGAAGAGAAGAGAAGAGTTGTCGGAGAAGAGATAGCCCGACTCCTAGCAGCCGGCTTCATTATAGAAGTTTTCTTCCCTGAGTGGCTGGCAAATCCGGTCCTGGTGCTAAAGAAGAACAAGCAATGGCGAATGTGTATTGACTACATGAGCCTCAACAAGGCCTGCCCCAAGGACCCGTTTGCTCTGCCGAGAATTGATCAGGTGATAGACTCCACAGCCGGATGCGAGCTGTTGAGTTTCTTGGATGCGTACTCAGGATATCACCAGATCAAGCTGAACCCGGCCGACAGATTGAAGACCGCCTTCATCACGCCGTTTGGAGCATTCTGCTACCTCACCATGACGTTCGACTTGAGGAATGCCGACGCCACCTTTCAGCGTTGCATGCAGAAGTGCCTCCTCAAGAAGCTCGGTAGGAACGCCCATGTTTACGTGGACGACGTGGTGGTGAAGACGGAAAAGCGAGGAACATTGCTGGAAGACCTCAAGGAGACCTTTGAGAACCTGCGCCGATTCCAGATCAAGCTCAACCCTGAGAAGTGCGTCTTCGGAGTACCAGCCGGCCAGCTCCTTGGCTTCCTGGTCTCTGAACGCGGCATAGAATGCAACCCTGTAAAGATCAAGGCCATTGAGAGAATGGAGGTACCAAGCCGACTGTTGGATGTGCAGAAGTTCACCGGCTGCTTGGCGTCCATCAGCCGATTCATTAGTCGGCTGGGCGAGAAAGCTCCCCCCTTATACCAACTCATGAAGAAGACCACTTTTTTCGAGTGGAACCAGAAGGCGGACGAAGCTTTCCACAAGCTGAGGAAGATGTTGACTACTCCACCCGTCCTGGCGGCTCTGACTCCCAAGGAACCTATGCTCCTGTACATCGCCACCACCAGCCGAGTAGTCAGCACAGTCATTGTGGTAGAGCGCAAGGAGGAAGGCAAGGCGCTACCTGTCCAGAGACCAGTATATTATCTGAGCGAGGTACTGTCGACCTCCAAGCAGAATTACCCCCACTACCAGAAGATGTGCTATGGCGTGCACTTTGCTGCCAAGAAATTGAAGCCTTACTTTCAAGAACATCCAATCACGGTGGTCTGCACGGCTCCACTTGCCGAGATCATCGGTAGCCGAGATGCCTCTGGTCGAGTGGCCAAGTGGGCCATAGAGCTGGCTCCTTACACCATCTACTACCAGCCCCGCACCGCTATCAAGTCACCATCACTGGCCGACTTCCTCGTCGACTGGGCCGAGACCCAGTACCTGCCTCCAGCACCTGACTCCACCCATTGGCGGATGCACTTCGACGACTCCAAGATGCGCACCGGCTTGGGGGCCGGCGTCGTCCTTACCTCTCCCAAAGGCGACAAGCTCAAATATGCACTGCAAATCCACTTCGCCGCCTCCAACAACGTGGCCGAGTACAAGGCGCTCATTCACGGGCTCCGGCTTGCCAAAGAACTTGGCATCCGCCGGATCTTGTGTTACGGCGACTCAGACTTAGTGGTCCAGCAGTCGTCTGGCGACTGGGATGCAAAAGACGCAAACATGGCGAGCTACCGTTTCCTCGCGCAGCAGCTCAGCGGGTATTTCGAGGGGTGCGAGTTCCTCCACGTACCAAGAAACGACAACGACCAAGCAGACGCCTTGGCACGAATCGGCTCTACCCGCCAAGGAATACCATCTGGCGTCGCCCTTCAACACCTCCTCAAGCCGTCTGTCAAGCCTTCACCAGAATCAGACTCCATCATTGTACCGGCTCCTCCCGAAGACGGCAGACCCGACTCCAGAGTTCCGGCAGTCGGAACGGGGACTTTGGCGGGCGACTCCAAAGCCGCCACGGTCAAGCCCGGCCCGGGGACTGCGGTGACGGACTTGAAGATTCCAGAACTCGGCCCAAGGACTGAGCCAGTCGGCCTGGGGACTTCATCAGCCCAACAAGCGACTATTGACTCCAGCCCGCCGCCTCCCAGCCCAGCCGCCCTCGTCCAAGTCGCAGTTCTGATAGTCGACAAAATAGCAGCACCCTCATGGGCCCAGCCCATCCTCAAATTTCTGGTGAACAAAGAGCTACCAACTGATGAGACCTTAGCTTGGCAAGTACAACGCCGGGCAGCAGCCTATACCATAATCAATAGAGAGATGGTCAGGCGCAGCGTCACTGGTGTCTACCAGCGCTGCATAGAGCCAGAGCAAGGCCAGGCAATCCTCAAAGACATCCATCAAGGCGAATGTGGCCACCATGCGGCTTCAAGAGCACTCGCCGCCAAAGCTTTTCGACACGGTTTATTTTGGCCGACTGCCTTGGAAGAGGCCAAGGAGTTGGTCCAAAAATGCAAAGGGTGCCGGAAGTTCAGCTCCAAGCCGCACCAGCCGGCTTCCGCGCTCAAGACCATCCCCATTGCTTGGCCCTTTGTAGTTTGGGGTCTAGACATGGTGGGACCATTCAAAATAGCACGAGGCGGTCTAACTCACCTACTTGTCGCAGTGGACAAGTTCACCAAGTGGGTGGAAGTGAAGCCAATCAAGAAACTGAACAGTCCGACTGTCGTGACCTTCATCACCGATATCACAATTCGGTACGGCATACCACACAGCATCATCACCGACAACGACACAAATTTTGCCAAAGGCGCCTTGGCTTGATTCTGCACAACACAGGGCATCCGACCAGACCTAGCATCCGTCGCCCACCCACAGTCAAACGGCCAAGTGGAGCGAGCAAACGGCCTCATCCTGTCCGGCATCAAGCCTCGGTTGATCGAGCCTCTGGAGCGCTCGGCTGGTTGCTGGCTCGACGAGCTGCCAGCCGTCCTCTGGAGTCTGCGCATGACTCCAAACAAGTCAACCGGCTTCACGCCCTTCTTCCTCGTCTACGGTGCCGAAGCAGTCATCCCAACGGACATAGAGTTCGACTCCCCACGAGTCACCATGTACACTGAGGAGGAAGCAGAAGAAGCACGACAAGACGGCGTCGATTTGCTAGAAGAGGGCCGGCTGTTGGCACTCAGCCGGTCCAGCATCTACCAGTAAAGCCTGCGCCGATACCACAACAGGAAGGTCAGGCCAAGATCTTTCCAAGAAGGCGACCTTGTACTCCGGCTGATCCAGCGAACAGCCGGCTAGCACAAGCTGTCGCCGCCTTGGGAAGGCCCTTTCATCATCAGCAAAGTACTAGGCAACGACTCCTACTACCTGATCGATGCTCAGAAGCCCCAAGCACGCAAGAGGGACGACTCCGGCAAGGAGACTGAGTGGCCATGGAACGCAAATCTTCTCCGAAGATTTTACAGTTGATTCAGTATGTACCACGCTACCTTTTGTATTAAAAATACCAAGACTTCGGGCCCCCCGAGATGAGCTTGGGGACTGCCCTCTTTTGTCTGTATGATAAGAATTATGCCTACAAGTATGTTACTCTTTGTCATGCCGCTTGGCACCGGGCTCGACAAGTCGGCCCGGGGACTTGCCTCCTTGCACTATGAAGTGCTTCCTGCAGTCGGACAAGTAGTGTGTAGCATCTAAGACATCTTCTGTCAGAAGCCGCAGCTCGCAGAGCGACTGTACGGTGGGCAGAGGTAAGGTAGAATGGGCGCTCGCACGAAAAATGGCTAAGGACTCAAAGCATAAAACTTAGCTCAAGACGACTTCCAAGCCCTTCTCGCAAACTGACTCTCAGACAGTCGGATTGTCGTTTTCTATCCAACTTACTCAAAGAATCTTGAAATCGGCTAAGTACTTGCTTTCCCAAAGTAGCCTAGCACTTGATCCAGCAACATTCTGCAGAGCGGTTGTTCGATTGGCAAGGCAGGCAACTAGGAGAAAGCGGCAAAGGAAAACAGCGAAAAAGAACAATGAGCAAGAAAAGATAGACATATATATATAACATAGGCCCTTGGCCGAATTGTCAAGCAGAGGTTCAAAATACACCCCGCGGGTGGAATTGTGCGAATTAACAAGTTCCTCAAAAGACTACTGAAGAAGATAAAGCAAAAGACACTGCGGCAGCTTAGGAGGCGGCAGACGGAGTCGGGGGGTCGGAGGAGACGCCAGTGTCAGTCGTTAGGGCGGTCGGCCGGCTAGTCTCGGCTTGATCGCCTCCGGCAGCAGTCGGATCGGTCGCACGCGGCTCGTTGCTGGAGGCGCGGTCGGGCTGAGGCTGGTCGTCTGCTCCGTCTTCTGGTGCCTCTGCCTCGCCCTCACCCTCCGCCTCGTCCTCCTCCTCGACGCTGGAGCCGATCACCTCCGCCGAGTCTTCGCCGTAGTCTGGGTTCATCCCAAACCACTTCGGTGGGACCTCCTCGCCGTCTTCAGACCGCTCGGGGATGAAGATGCTTGTGTCGGTGTACTCGGCGATCGCCGCAGCATGCTTGACGAGGGCGTCTTCTGCAGCCGCCTGCTCCGACTGGGCCTCCGACCGAAGCGTGGCCAACCGGTCTAGATCCAGCCTCGGGTACCACGCCTTGACAAATTCCAAGGCCCGGCGCGCTCCAGCCCGGGCTGAAGAGCCCTTCCAGGCCTCGAGGCGACCAGCCGCGACCTCCAACTAGTTGGCCGTCAGGCTGGGGGTGCGCGGAGCCTGCATATCCGACCAAAGGGCGGAGATCGCCTGGGCGCCGACGCGCTGAAGCTGGCGCAGCATCCGGTGAGCCGGCCGGAGGTGAGCCTCGATACTCAAGATGAGCTCATCAAGAGTTTGGGGGGCATCGGCGGCGATTTCTGCGCCCTCCGCCCTCCGACTTGCACGATCGGCCTCGATGGCTTGCATAGCGGCCTGAGACTGCCTAGGGAAGAAGTCTACAAAAGACACGAAGAACAAAAAAGCGAGTCAAAAACCAGGAGTCGGCACGACCTAGGTCGGCGGCTCAAAGAAAGAAAACAAGGAGACTCACCATCAACGATGTCTTCGATCTCATGGAAGCCGGAGGACAGCATCGCCTCCTTGTCAGACCAGGAAGAGTGCTCGCTCGTGAACTCGGCCAGGAGAGCGGCCTCCATCTCCTCCGCCTCCCTCTGCTACTTCGCGAGCAGCCCCTTCTGTCGGTTCGGCCACTATAAATAGGACCGGCCACCCACGTAGCAAGGGGTCGGTTCGGCTCAGTTTCCTCGAAGGGCTCGACAAGTAGAGAGGTGGTAAAGAGAGAGAGAGAGTGAGATAGAGAAAGGTGGCTGAACTCCTCCCAGCAGTTCATCGCCCCAGCCAAGAACAGACCCTCGCGAGGCTGTTCTTCCTTGTACTGTCCATCATCATCAGCCCAAGAGGCAATCCACCACACCACACACTGGAGTAGGGTATTACACCACAACGGTGGCCCGAACCAGTATAAACCCTGTGTCCCTTGTGCTGTTCTTTTCATAGCCTTGATCCTAGCGTGGCGGAGGGCTGCAGGAAGGTAGGAGGCGAAATCTCCGTGCGCACCCCAGTGTTCGAACCTCAAGGGTCTGCCGGAACCTGAAATCCGACATTTGGCGCGCCAGGTAGGGGTGCGCCGGAATTCGTCTTCCATCGCTCCGCTCTCCTCCGACCATCACACTCATGTCTGACACACGTCGGGCCCGTGCGGAGCGTTGGGCCGCCCTCGCTTCCCGCGTCGCCCAGACAGCCCCTGTCAGCGGGCGTCCTCACCGTTCCCCGTCGCCCGCTGTCAACACCGCCACCGGCCCGGCGGGGGACGAGCAGCAAGCAATTTCTCAGCATCCATCCGTGCGCCAAGACGGCCGCACCACAACTCCCTCACTCGCCCCGGCTGGATCTTCGTCCCGCGCGCTTCGTGCGCCCATGGAGGCTCGGGATGCACTCATCGCAGCAAATGAGCTCCTGCGCTACCGTCCTGTCGACGACGTCTATGAAGAATGGCTCGACCGGATCACCGAACTCGTCCGCGCCGCAGGGGGCTCCACCATGCCGTCCGCTCCGCTGCACCGCACCCCGCCCTGCGCAGGCGACGAGGCTCCGGTGGCGCCCCGGCCGCCTCCCCCTCAAGAAGACGCCATGGCTCCAAGACGCGTGGCCCCTGGGCGGAACCCGCTCCGTCAGGTGCCAGCGCGGCAAGAGCAGAGCGGCCAAGAAGTCCCTCGCCCGCCAGAAGCTGCCCGGGCACTACCTGCCCCAGCACGTCGCGACCATCCTCCTGCTCCGGCGCGTGGGGACGTGCAGGACCAGGCTCTCCATCACCCAAGACCTCCCGTGGCCATGGCAGGCTGCTGCGCCTACACCACCGAACTGCACAGCGTCGCGTGGCCGGGCAAGTTCAAGTCGGACCTGCCTCCTCGCTACGACGGCACTGCCGACCCTGCGGAGTTCCTCCAGCTCTACGAGTTGGGCATCAAAGCTGCCAACGGAGACGAGAAGGTCATGGCGAACTGGTTTCCCATGGCGCTCAAGGATGGGGCCCGCACCTGGCTCCTGAACCTGGCTCCAGCCACAATCTCCTCCTGGGAAGAGATGCGCACCCGCTTCATCGCCAACTTCCAAGGTACTCACGACCGGCCACCCACCGTGAGCGACATGCGTCGCATCAAGCAACAACCCGGGGAGACCCTGCAGAAGTACATCCAGCGCTTCAACAACGCACGCCTCAAGATTCCCAAGGTGACTGAAGAGGCCATCATCTCAGCCTTCTCCGACGGCGTGCGCGACGTCAAGATGAAGGAGGAGCTGGCGATGCATGAAGACCTGTGCACTTCTTTGGAGCTGTTCAACTTGGCGAACAAGTGCGCCAAGGCTGAGGAAGGGCGTCTCTCCCTCCTTGAGCTGCCTGCCGCAGACCCAGAAGAGAAGAAGCTCAAGGCCAAGGAAGTGAAGGGCAAGGGGGCTGCCGTGCTCGCGGCAGAACCAGACACCAAGCGGGGCAGAGATCAACCCGAACCTCCCAAGGGCAGCCGGTACTGCGTGTACCACGACCTCCACACCCACAACACCAACAAATGCTAAGAACTCCGAGCCATGCGTGAAAGAAGGATCGGCCGTCGCCCTGACCGTGGTGACCGGGGATACGGACGAGGAGGAGGAAGGAACGCAGGGCGCTGGGAAGACCGTGGCCCGCGCCAGGGGTGGCGCGACCAACCTCGTGAGCATCGCTGGCAAGACCCACCTCGCGAGGGAGGCTGGAGGGATCAGCCTCGCGAGGATCGCCCGCAAGGCAACGTAGGCCTCCCACCGCTCCCGCCGCAGCCGAGGAGGAACAAGGACCGCCACCAGGACGAGGAGGCTGGGGGCTTCCAGGAGCCTCGCACGATCGCCTGCATCTTGGGCAGAGCTCAGGCCCCAGCCTCTCAGCGCATCTTCAAGCAGTTCGCCCACGAAGTGAATGCAGCCCTCCCCAGGCTCGAAGCCACGCGCCCTCTCAGGTGGTCGACGTGTGCCATCAACTTCAGCTCAGCAGATCAACTCAAGTGTGCGGCTACAGCCGGAGTCCTCCCGATGCTTTGTTCCCCAATCATCAGCAACGTGGTGGTCACCAAGACCCTCATCGATGGCGGGGCAGGGCTCAATGTCCTGTCCGTAGAGACGTTCAACAACCTCCAAGTGCCCTACAGCCAGCTTCAGCCAACCAAGCCCTTCTCCGGTATCACCGACGGCTCCATGGTCCCGATTGGGCAGGTCCGCCTCCCCATCACCTTCGGGGTACGCGACAACTACCGCACCGAGCACATTGACTTTGACGTCGCTCACATCCGCCTGCCGTACAACGCCATCCTTGGGTACCCGGCGCTGGCCAAGTTCATGGCCGTGACTCACCACGGCTACAACGTCCTCAAGATGCCAGGAAGCGGCGGAGTCATCACGGTGCCCTGTGAAGAGAAGGATGCAGTGTGTTCCCTGGAGCGAGCCTTTCAGGCCGCATCACTGGAGGACCCGGATCGCGGAAGAAGGAGGCTTCTCGAGGCCGCCCCAAGAAGAAGAAGACATCGTCCGGCCTGGCCCCTCAGGAGATAGGCCCCTCTGGGCCCGTGCCTGCACAGGGGGAACCTCCTTCCGTCGCATAGGAAAGCGCGCCCGGTGCCCTCCTCAGGCAGGGCTCGAGGGCTCTCCCCTGGAGGGCCACCGACCTAGCAAGGGTCACGAGGTAGGCGCTGGGGCACCACATGGAGGCGTGTTTCAGAGCACGTTTCCCTCAAGAAGGAGCAAGGCAAGGAGATCCAGACCCACAGGAGTTCGTCAGCAAGGCCATTCAGGAGCTACAGGAGTCCAGAGTCATGAGAGGTGCCCGCCGCCTACCAGCGGTGGCTCCCCATCCAGGCGAGGACGGCGGGCTACGCGTCTGCGTCGACGTACCAGGGCTCAACCGAGTCACCTCCCTGGAGCGCCTCTGGCCCTCGCGAGTGGGGTGCTGCGGAGGTCCACCCCACAGCTACGTTCGCATGCCTTACGGCTTGCCGAGCACGGCTGACACGTACCTGCGCCTCATGAGGGGCATCACGGAGGCGCAAGAGGCCAGGTGCTCCGCAGCCCTGGCGGAGATGGAGATGGCCCGCGAGGAACCGCCAGCACCCCCGGGGCCTCCCGAGGCCCCTGGGCCTGGGGGCTCGTGAGGATCGGCTTCCGCAGCCCACCGAGCCGGCTACACCAACACCCCTTCATCTTCAGCGTCATCAGGTGACACCTTTCAAGTTTCGCTTCCAGCTGGAAGCGCCCCCAGGGCTGCATTATTCCCAGGTCATGTGGGTCCGTCCCTGCGGTGTGTATCCCTTTTATTTCGCGTCGTTAGCTTACCTTGTTGGGGGCGCCCCTCGGGCTGCGTGGTCCCCATGCCGCTCGGGCCAGGCTCAGCGGCATGTACCCCATTTGCGTTCATTCCCGCTTATGCGTTAGAACTGCCATGCTTGATTATTTGATGCCGGTCCGCGGCGCCTCCTCTTCTTCATGTTAACCACTTGCACGTTAAAGGGGGGTACCTGAGCATCGCGACTCAGGGCTCTTACTGGCTCTCCAGCCCTCACCCTCTGGCCTTGACCACGGCATCGCGACCTGGCATACCAGCGATGGCTGAGACCAGCTCGAGGGCCGGGACCCGAGGACGTAGAGTGCAGGCATCTAACCGAACTTGCAGGGGCACAACACAAGATAAGGCCCAGTGCCAGGCGCAACCCGCCTAGAGGTAGGGCCCCGTGAGTCCCGCGTTGGCTCACAGGTGCCCAGATACACCTCACCAGGCCCTACCGTGCCAGCCACGTGTCAGGGCGGGGCTGTACACGCCCCGGGGGCTCCTCCCGGAGGGCCCCCCCTCCCACGCACCAGTGGAAGCACCATGCTCCGTGCTGGCTGACGACACTGTCGAGGAGCGGCTATGCCCGTACTCATACGGAAGCGCTATGCTCCGCGCTGGTGATAAACAACTGAGGGTGGACCCCGGGCCACATCAACCTCAGGGAGCCCAGTGCTCAGTGTCTAGTCTCATCGCAATGCCTCCCCTCGGGAGTGCCGCGCGAGGGGGCTGGGCACGGGGGCTGCGCCAGGGTCATGCCCAGACGCACGCCGCCCGGCCAGGTCCCCACGGGCCTGGTTCGTTGCACGCCTCTCCCCGAGCGGAGCCAAGGTATGAAGGCCGTTTGAGCGCCAAGGGGGACTCCTGAGCATCGCGACTCAGGAGCCTAACTGGTCACGTAGCCCCTCACTCCTTTGGTCCCGTCCTAGTTTCCGGTCGGGGCTATTGCTGGGTGAGGTACGCGCGTGGCCGGGCTCTGCAGACGTAGAACGGTGGATCCACCCACATCACACCTCCCTACTTGCTGTTCGTGCGCCAAGGGGGACTCCTGAGCATCGCGACTCAGGAGCCTAACTTGTCACATAGCCCCTCACTCCTTGGTCCCGTCCTGGTTTCAGGTCGGGGCTACTGCTGGGTGAGGTACGTGCGGGGCCGGGCTCTGCCGGCGTAGAAGGTAAGCAAGTAGGAAGGAAAAGCACAAATTTCAAAGGAATTTGAAAGGAAATATTACAGTCCACACTGTTATCGCAATATCAGGCGCAAGTTTAAACGCCTCCCCGAGGCATGACACATGTGCAGGAATCAAAAGCAGGACACGAGCCACGATGGAGTCACTTGGCGGCGGGGGAGCAGCACGGCGTGGGTTCGCCTCAAGGAGCAGCGGGGTCGACAGCGCCTTGCTCTGGCTTGGTGCTGAAGGCCCGGAACTTCCCCAGCAGAGCCTCTGCGTGACCCTTCACGGCCTCGGCAGCAGCCGCCGCATGCTTGCCGCTCACGGGCTCCAGCAGGCTATCAAGGTCGAACCCGGGATCACGAAGGTGGATGTGGGTGAGAACCCGCGTTAGTGCAGCAGAAGACAGAACACGCGCCTCGGCCTCGGCCGTGGGGCCGAGGCCAAGGGCGACATCTTCAAGAGCGTGGACCAAGAAGGGAAGCAGCTTGGCGGGGCCGTCCTCGGCGCCGGCTAGCGGGCTCTCCAGGCCGCTGTCGTAAAGCGTCCTCAGCGAGGAGCGAGCCTTCGCCTCCAGCTCCACGAAGGCCGCGCGGCCTTCGGCATGGACTAGGGCCTTGCTGTCCAGCTCGGCCTTCCTCGCCCCCAATTCCTGCTCCAGCGCGCCTAGGCGGTCGCGGCGTTTCTTGAGCTTGGCCTCCCGGCCCTCGATGGCCGCCTCACGAGCCTTCACGCCTTCTTCCTGCTCTTGGTGAAGGCTAACCTCTTTCGCAAGCTGATCCCGCAGGCCCTGCAGCTCGTCCTCCAGCACCTTACAGCGACCACGGACGTCGACCACCTCTCCCAGGGCTGCATCGCGAGCAGCCTTCGCCACAAGGACGGCCTGCTTCTCCTCGTCGCATGCCGTCGAGGCCTGGGCCAGCGCCGCCCGAATCAAAGCATTGGAGCGAACCCACCCAGAAACCAGCTCCAAGCGCCCGGCCACCAGGCGAGGGTCGGCACCGAGAAGATCCTGCCGCAGCCGGTCCAGCTCAACAACAGCGCGGTCCAGAACGGCGGGAGGAGCCGGGGAGATAGCAGCCGGTGGAGTAGGAGGAGAAGGCGGCGGCACGGCCGCAGCATCCTGAGGCGGAGTTTGTCGCGCCCCGACACCTGTAGCAGCGGCGGCAGACGGGAGCACCTCGGGAGCCACTTGGGCCATGGGGGATGAGCTCGCCCCAGCTGGCTCGGTCAAGCCCCGCGAGGATGACCGGGCGGAAGAAGCTTTTGCATCGCGGTCACCTCCCTTCAGGGGTGCTGTCACGAACGGAACCTCAGGAGCCCCTTTGACTTCTTTGCTGCGGGCGCCAACCTATCCCAAGACGCGGACGTCAAGCCTCAGAAGCAGAGCAAGAGATAAAGACGAGAATCGAATGCTTACGGGTCGTCGCCAGTGAGCTCAAGCGACCTCCGGCCAAATTTGAAGCCCGAAAGCTGGCTAGAAGGGTCAACCTCGGGAATCTTGGAGGCGGAAGGTGCGTCTGCGGATCGCCCCGGTGCCGGGGGAGACCCGCGGGAGATCAGCCCGGTCCTGTCCTTCTTCAGGATCGGGGGCGAGCTCCCGCCGTCCTGCTCTTCGTCGTCTTCGTCATCATCCTCGTCATTGTCGTTCGGAGAGAGGCGGAGAACGTGGGACCTACGCCGGGGGAGGGGAGCCCTCGACTCTCCGTCAGTTGCCTTGGAGTTAGGCCCTTTTCCGTGCTCCCCTCATTCTTCCTCTTCGCTGGAGTCGCCGGAGGGCACGTTCACCGGTCCCTCGGGAGCCTCCAGGGGCCCGGGCCCTTCCCCGTTGAAGACGGGCATGGACTTTACTACCCGCTCCCAGTCGTCGTGGAGGAACAAGGGCGTAGGAGCGCCCTCCAACCTCGCCACATTGCCCCCGACCAGAGATTGGAGAACCGCAGCCAAGTCTCTATCGGCTCAGGCCGCGGGGCTCGGACGGGGCCTCCACATTGGAAGCGAGTACTGCCGAAGCGGAGCCAGCTAGTGCTCCAGGAACTCCCTCAGCAACGACACGCCGGTCAGCTTCGCCGCCGCCATGTCGGCCGGCCTCAGATCCGCGTCCATCTTCTCCAAGACCATCTTCACACGGGGATCCATGAGCTCCGCTCGACCCCAGTTGCTGGAGCTAGTGGGCTGCTCGGTGGGCAAGATCAGCCGAGGGTGGATGCGCTCAGCGTCCACCAAGACCCACTTGCTCCTGAAGCCCTCAATCCTCTTCCCAGAGTTCGAGATGGCAATGGCGCCACCGTACGCAACGAAGCTCGCGCACGCGGAAGCAGGACCGTGAGTGGTCTGGAGGGAGAAGTAGTGGCGCGGCAAGGCCACTGAGGGCTGCACCCCAACGTGGGCCTCACAATAATAAGCAAAGATCGCGAGGAGAAGGACGGAGTTGGGATGGAGATGCAGAGCCTGCAGCTTGTGATGGCGGAGGACAAAGAAGAAGAACTCGGAGAAGGGAGGCACCAGGCCAGCAACAATGGCACTTACGAAGAGTGGATAGAAGGTGCTCCTCTGACCCTCAGGGGTGGCGGAGCCGGCCTTGAACACCTTCGCCTCGTCGATGCCTCGCACCGTCGCTATCCGGCGCAACCGGGCAAGGCCCGCCTCCGACACGTTCGGCGGGTCCAGGGCAGACGAGTACCAAGCTGCGGCCGGGGACTGACGAGGCGCCATGGCTTCCTGGGTCGCACGGCCAGGGCAGATCTGGAGATTTCGGAGGAAGGAAGGAGAAGCGCAGGAAAAGGGATCTGAACAGCAACCGGGGAAAGCAAGAAGAAGGGCCTAGGCGGACGCCACTCCCTTATCAACTCACGCGGCTGCTAAGGCGCGCACGTCCAATCAACCGCCATGCGGTGCCCAAGGCCGCAGGCTGTTAGGGCCCGCGGTGCTTCGCTCTTGCCCTTCCGCCTCCCTGCACGGCCAAGTCCAGGCGCGCCTTGGGCCCGGGGGCTACTGTCGGCGTTCTGGGAATGGGGGTCCCCAGACTTGCCTGCCTGCGGCCTGCGGCGTGGCTCAAAGGGGGGCCCAGCATGGCCCATCTTCACCAACACAAACTCAAGACCCTCGTGAGGGGCAAAGCCTCGCGGGGCGGACGGCACAGAGCTTCCTCAGGTGCGGCCTCGTCAGGCTAGCTCACGAGGAGGCGGAGAGATCAAGGTGGGGTACCTCGCGAGGTGCCCGTGACGCAAGCCATGATGCCTCAAGGTGCCAGGCGGGTGCCAGCCCGCGCAGCGTCCTCCTTTCCTCTTTGGTGCAAAGGGGGCTAGCGCAGCCGCGGAGTACCCAGGCATCAGGCAAAGGTTGCCGTTTTGGTGCAACGAGACCAAGGCCAGGAGGACTACGAGACGGAGGTCACCGTGGAGCCCAAGACGGCGTCATCACCAGAGCTTTGCTTAGGCGAAGACTACTTTTGTCAGGATAGTTGATACTTGTTGTCCCCCTTCAAATTAGTCCGCCATTGTTGGCTCCCTTCCCGCTCAATATTTGGGGAGAGGACCAGGGCCACTATAAATAGGACCGGCCACCCACGTAGCAAGGGGTCGGTTCGGCTCAGTTTCCTCCAAGGGCTCGACAAGTAGAGAGGTGGTAAAGAGAGAGAGAGAGTGAGATAGAGAAAGGTGGCTGAACTCCTCCCAGCAGTTCATCGCCCCAGCCAAGAACAGACCCTCGCGAGGCTGTTCTTCCTTGTACTGTCCATCATCATCAGCCCAAGAGGCAATCCACCACACCACACACTGGAGTAGGGTATTACACCACAACGGTGGCCCGAACCAGTATAAACCATGTGTCCCTTGTGGTGTTCTTTTCATAGCCTTGATCCTAGCGTGGCGGAGGGGTGCGGGAAGGTAGGAGGCAAAATCTCCATGCGCACCCCAGTGTTGAAACCTCAAGGGTCTGCCGGAACCCGAAATCCGACACCTTCCGCTCTACCAACTGAGTGGTCAGCAGATCACGCTCCGCGGCGAGCTTGCTGCACTCCTCCCCTTTGGCGAGCAGGGCGGAGTTGGCTTCGCTCAGCTACTGTTGAAGAACAACGTTGGCCCCTGAAGGAAAGAAAGAAGGACTACTCAGCAGTCAGTAGAGACGTTCAATAAAGTAGGTCGCCGGGGAGATCCGGCCCGACTGCTCAGCAGTCAGCCCAAATCTCGGGGACTACAGCCCGCGGGCGCGCTAGCGCGCCCCCGTAGTGAAGAGAAAAAGGAGGAGAACTTACTCCGGCTCTCCGCCAAGTCAGCGGTCCGCTTGCCCAACTCTTCAACATTACGGTTGAAGGTGGTGACGCGGAGGTTGTGGTAGTCCTGCAAACAAGCGTTTCAGACAAAGTTAGTACCCAGAAGTTCATCAAATTGGAGTTCTGGGCCGCCTACTCAGCAGCCGACCCGAAACTCGGGGACTACACCCAGTGGGTGCGCTGGCGCGCCCCCACAGAGAGAAACAAGAAAAAACAAAGACCCAAAGAAAAGACATACCCGGACGGCCGCCCGCGATGCCAGGAACACCTTGGTGCAGCTCTGGAGGGCGTCGCCCTCAACGCGGAGCTTCGCTTGGACGTCTAGGAGCGCCCGGTTCAGCGGCCCTGTGCCGCCTCTCCGCCCCACCCAACAGGTGCGGCGCTCGTCGCCTCAGCGTCTGGAGCCGCCGAGCTAGCGGTGCCGGCTTCCAGGGGGCGGGGGGCCGAAGTTGCCTTCTCCAGACGACAGTGCGCTGGCGAGCCGGCCTAGAGGAGTAGCCTCGCCACGGCCTCTTCTTCGGTCGACGGCACCAGAGGGTCCGCTGGCTGCTCGCCTTGCACGCCTTCAGACGGCGGCGGAGGCGGCGGCGGGACGTTCGCGCCTGGAGTAGAGGACTCGCCACCTTCCCTCTCCTCGACGAGGTTCTCCCCTCCGGCTCCTCCAGTCTGCCCCGTGAACTCCAGCGGTGGCGGCGCAGAGTTCAGCGGGGTAACAAGCAAGGCCGCCTGGCGGCGTGCGGCTTCCTCAGCCCACTGCTTCGCCGCGGCGGCGGCTTCGGCCTCCGCTAGTTTTTTCTTGGCGGAGGCCTCCGCCCTGTCGGCCTCCGCCTTCTCCAGGAGGAGGGCTTCTTCTTCATTGCGCTTCTCCTGCGCGTTCCGCTCCGTTGCCTCCCGGAGGTCGGCAGCAGGGTCTATCCACCGAGTGGTGGCGGGCGTCTCTGCGGACCCCATGACGGAGGCGGCGGCGACCCGCTCAAGAGAGAGGGGGGCCCTGAAGAAAGAAGGGCAAGCAGAGACTCAGAAAAAGCACGAAGAAAGAACAAACTTTGAAGACAGAATACTTACGCAGAGACCAACAGCGGCTTCTTCACTTCCTTACGGAAGCGGATGGCCTTCGTGGCCGCCTCGTCCCGCCGGGTCGCCACAGCCGAGCCCTTGGGCTTCTTCGGCCGGCTGCCGAACAAAGTCAGCACAGCCCGACGCTTCTTCCCGCCGCCTGGAGCGCCCGACGCGGCAGAAGAGCCCGTGTCCGGCTGGCTGGCTCCTGGCCGATGGCGAGGGGCGACTCCTTCCTCGATGTCGTCTTCAGGCCACTCGGCAAAGGTGGCCGAGGGCCTGAAGTCGCCCGTCGCCCCTCCTCCTCCTTCGGCGTCGTCTTCCAGAGCCGCCGCCCCCAGATTGGGGTCGTCGACATCGCTCTCCGCCCGGTCGGTGGCGAACTCACGGGACGGCCCCGAGGTGCCGGTTGGTGGGTGAAGAAGGGGATTCTAACCAAAAAGCAGACTGATTAGAACAAGACTCGGCAAGAAGAAACAATCTGAAGAAAAGAAAGGCGACTCACCATGGGCGGGGGGTTGGCGCTGGAGTATGGCTCCTTGCCAGATCGCCAGTCCTCCGGGAGCCTGCTGTCCGAGAGGTAGTTCACCATCAGGGCCACCTCTTCGTGAGGCATGTCCTTGGTGCACATCTGACTCAGGTCGCGGCCCCCTCTCATCTGGCATATCAGGTGAGGGCGGCCTTGGAGTGGGAGAACTTGGCGTGAGACGTAGGCGGCCAGCAGGTCCGGGCCAGTCAGACCCTCCAACTACGTCAGCACTCGGAGTCGCTGATGGCGCCGGCTCCCGCAGGCGTCAGCGACCTGGCCCGGTACGACCAGTTGGGCAGTCTGCCAGCCGGCGGGCCGGCTTCGAAAGCCGGCAGATTAACCCAGTCGCCCCGCATGGCAACGTTCCTGACGTAGAAGTAGGACCGCTGCCACATCTTCACCGACTTCAGCAGCGCGATGGAGGGGAAGTGGTTGTCAGCTCCTGTCCTTTGCACGGCGATGAAGGCGCCGCACTGAGCAGGCACGACCGTGCCCTGGGTGCCGAGCTTGGAGAAGAAGAACTCCCCCCAGATCTCGAGGGTGGGGAGGACTCCTAGGAAGCCCTCGCACAGAGCCACGAAGGCGGACAGCAGCACCACTATGTTGGGGGTGAGGTGGTGCGGCTGGAGTCTGTAAAACTCCATGAACGACTGGAGGAAGCTGTTCACTGGCAGCCCCAGCCCGTGCAGGCAGTCCGAGTGGAAGATGACCCACTCGCCCTCCCGCGGGGCGGGGGAAATCTCCCCCTCCGGCGCAAGGCGCACCTGCACGCGATCCTCACCGGGAAGACGACGGGTCCGGCGGAGGAACTCGATATGGTCTTTGTGGACCTCAGAGCCGTCCTAGGTGCCGGAGCGCACCGGGGGAGGCGCGGCAGCAGAGCAAGAGCTCATCGTCGTGAGCGGTCACCACATCATGCGCCGGAGCTAGGGCGTGCGGAGGAGCGAGCGAGAGAGAGAAGAGAGAGGAAGCAGGAGAGCGAAGGAGCTGCGAGGAGGAAGAAAGCAAGGGGCAGTAGGAAGGAGGGGCGCGCGTGCTCCCCTCTTCCCCCTACTTATAGCCCTCGGGGCTGCGAAGTCGAGGGGGCGGGTGTGGGGATTTACTGCGCCCACAACCCCACGCCCCCACGATCCCTGCAAAGTTACTACGCGCAGTAACTCCACCGGAATCCTAACCTTCCACCGGGGCCATAGCGGATTGCTCGGGTGCCGAGGCGCGGTAGTGGCGGGCCCCGCCTACGGGCCTGTCCCGTCGCGCGCGTGGGCTGGCAGGACGGCCTGGCCATGTGCCCTTGTGTGACAGGCCCGGAACGGGCGGCTTTCTCTGGAAGCTTAGGTAGCCCGCCACTTGAAATCCTGCCGCGACATTCGAACTACTGAACAAGTCGGAATTAAGTGAGTCCGAGTTGGGCGAGTCCGACTCCTTCTAGTCAGCTCGGCGGAAGTCAATCAAGATCATGTGTTGCATCCAAAAAGGGAAACTGCTGAGACTTCTCGGCCGATCGTCCGCGGCGCCTCACCAGCTTCAGGGACTACTGTCGGAGTAATGGGCCACGGGTAGGCCAACCCGAGCCCCACGACCTTTCAAGACATCGGGGCAGGCTGCGCCCCTCAAGACCACAGGGCGAAGAGCCGCCTCCTGGGGAGTCTATGGCAAGACGGCCGACTGCCCGCTCACGGCCGAGTCCCAGGGACGACTTCCAGAGAAGCCGGTTTTGGGGAGTCGGCCGGCGACTCCAACAAACCGTGACCTCATCGAGGGGGACGGGGCAGGGGCGTGGCTATAATGAAGCCCACTCCCCGCCCCGTACCAAGGGCAGGCATGGCTACGGCGCGCTGTACTTGGGAAGATCTCCCCGTGGCGTGGCACTGTTGCCCAGCCGGCCCTGACATCAGCACCACTGTACCTAGTCCTGCACCCACGACGGTTTGTCTGTACGGCTTGGAGGCAGCAGGTCCCACCAGCCAGCGAGACCTCGGGAGACGGCGGGAGCACCGCCAGTCGGACCCAACGGGAGTCGGCCCGGGGGAGTCGGCCGAGCCCTCCCCCGGGCCCATGCGCCATTAATCAAGAAGAGATGGAGAGTGGCCACAGTGATCGCCCGCCAGGCGGCGGGGCTGTTGCCATGATCCCATGACCAAGCTTGCATCATCGAGAGCACGGCTATAGTAATCAGCAGCCGGCAAGACCCGCCCCCGGCGGACGCGGCCTGTCGACTCCGTACCAGACCAGTCGGCGGGGCCCCCCAGTCGGCGGGCCCCAGCAGTCGGCGGAGAAGTCGGAGGTCAGAGACACTGACGGCTGGGCCCGTGCCCAGTCACATTACCATTGTACCCCTGGGGGGTAGGCCTATATAAACCCCCCAGGGCACCCATGCAAAGGGTTGGATCCCAGTAGTTCTATACTTCACCAGATAGAGGGAGAGAGCTTGCCTTGCCCTCTCCTACCACCATACATAGCTCAAGGAGCAATCGTGTAAACACTTGACCATAGTGATCATGCGGAGACCCCGCAGAGCAGCAGTAGGGGTATTATCTCCCCGGAGAGCCCCGAAGCTGGGTAAGACCTGCCGGCGTGCATGTCTTCGCCTCATCCCGTTTCCAGGCACCGGCGACGTTCTACTCGCCCCCACCATGATAAGCCATCCGTTGGCATATGTCGCACCAAACCCCCGACACTCACCAGCCTCCATGGATTCCTGTTCATCCAGCCTCCACAGCGCGCTACTCCACCAGCTACTGTTCAACCACCCCTCCATGGGCACGCCTTCACCGTCTACTATTCATCCAGCCCTCCACACCATAGGGTCCTGTTCAACCACCCTCCACGGGCACCCCTCCACCATCTACTGTTCATCCAGCCCTCCACCACACCACGGGGTCCTGTTCATCCAGAGGCAACGCCACCGCTCACTGTTCATCCAACCCCCCTCCCCGCAACGTTCACTGTTCATCCCAGAGGAAGCATCAATCGGCTTCAGTTAGCAGCAGTAGCGAAGGAATCGCTCGATCGGGTTCAGTTAACAGCCATCGATCGATCTCTCGGGTTCAGTAACGCATAGCATGCAGTGCAATTGCCCGGGTTCAGTTAGATCCCAACGCCTCGCTCGAGTTCAGTTAGAGCCAATGCCTCACACACACGCGCGTACGTGTACGAGAGAAACGCGCATCGCTCGCCCCCCGACCTCCCACCGTAACAGGGAACTCCCAGAAATTTTCCTCGCCCTCGCTTCTACCATGGTTTTTTCCGTCATGGATGGCCCAAAGAATGTCATGCAGCTGCGTCTCCGGCCCGCCCAGGACGAAAAGCCCATTTTCTGTCATAATTTTTTGTCATAGAAGTAGGAGCCCACCTATGATGATACCGGGTTTTGTCACAATTATCGTCATAGAAGTGTCATATGTATGACAGAAATTTTTTTCGTTCGGCCCAAAATGTCACAGATGTGTCTTTCTTTTGTAGTGTCAATGTGCCGCAACGATCACCATTGTGTGCTAGGCCGACTGAAGAAAATGCTCCTCCCTGCAATTATACTGTATGGGCATGACTACAACATGGGATACTATCTGGTTGATGGTATCTATACACCATGGGCTACCTTTGTCAAGACCATCTCTGAATCACTTAGTCAGAAAAAGTCTCACTTTACGCAAAAACAAGAAGCAGCTAAAACGGATGTTAAGAGGGCATTTGGAGTTCTGCGGGCACACTTTGCAGTAGTTTGTGTACCTGCTAAACAATGGGACCCGGAGACATTTTGGGAGGTGATGACATGTTGTGTAATCATGCACAACATGACCGTGGAGGATGAGGGTGATGATGCTGCCGAAACTCTTGAAATTGCAAATTTGAGTGAGCCTATCGAATTTCCAGAGCAGAATCTGGCCACATTTAATGAGTTTGTTCAAATGCATCAACAAATTCGACATCGAGCAACTCAAGGAAGATTTGATTGATCATTTGTGAGGGGTTAAAAAGGACAACTAGTACATATATGCTAGTTAAATTCAAGTTTGAACTATTGTAATTTGAATACTTTGTTGGATTGTAATATTTAAATTAGAACTAGTGCTGCATTTGAACATCTATACATTTTTAGCTAAACTGAAATTAGATATGTGGTTCTTTTGAGCGTACAGACTTAAATAAATGGGGACGGATGTATGTGACTATGGTTGGATGGCCGGCTCCCGCTTCAGTGCCGACAGATTGGCCCCCCAAGTCTATGGATGAATGTTGTGTCCGGTTTGATAGTCAGCGTTGGAGATGCCCTAACTCTTCACAATAACAAAATGACTAGGGAAGGAATTTGAATGCCGATGATGTGTGACACCAACAATTGAGGAAGATGAACACAGCAAGTTGAACAAGGGAGCTCAAGGAGAGAGGGAAAAGATCGTTGTACCTTCCACTCGCCCAACGATAATGGTT